>NW_006160040.1:4559120-4584242 GCF_000334495.1 Tupaia belangeri chinensis | reverse complement strand
AGATGTGCCTCGAAAGCTGTTGAGCCATGGCAAAAAACCCCTCCAGTCAGCATGTGAGAAAACTCAGAGCCAGCATCACTTCTGGGACCATTCTGATCATCCTCACTGGACACCACAGAGGCAAGAGAGTGGTTTTCCTGAAGCAGCTGAGCAGTGGCTACTTGAAACTGGACCGCTGGTTCTCAATAGTGTTCCATTGTGTAGAACACACCAGAAATTTGTCATTGCCACCTCCACTCAAGTTGATTTTAGCAAAGTAAAACCCCAAAGCACCTTGCTGATGCTTACTTCAAGAAAAAGAAACTGGGAACCAGCAGTTAGTGTAATGGCTATGTCGCTGGACTCCCACGTAGTCGACCACGGTTCGCGTCCTGGACCCGGTGGCTTAAAACTCATGCCGGGCGCGTGTGCATGTGTGCCCAAGATCCGGAGAGGAGAATGGAGGAGAAGGGATTGCGGCGTGACCATCCCCCCGTGGGGGGGGGTGATTTCTCGCTTTCTGTCTCTCTGTCTCTCTCTGTCTGGTGAGCGCACTCGCTCTATAGCGAAAAACCTCTCCAAAAAAAAAAAAAAAAGAAGAAGAAGAAAAAGAAACTGTGGAAGCCCAGACACCAGGAAGGGGAGATCTTCAACACAGAGAAGGAAAAGAGCAGCTCAAGATTGATCAGAAAGCTGTGGACTTGCAAATTTTACCAAAAATCAAAGCTGCTCCTCAGCTCTAAGGCTACCTGTGATCCATGTTTGCCTTTACAAATGGAGTTTATCCTCACAAACTGCTGTTCTAGATTTTTTGCCAAGAACCTAATTAAATAACTGATCATTAAAAAAAAAAAAAAAGAATATTAGCACTCTGCCCAAAATTATCGAAAGACAAATGTATGATCTAGAGCCTTTTCTGTACCTGAATACACATGTCTTTTGGCTTGCAGCTTTTTCATTGTTTGTTTTTGAATCCTCTGGCCATCTTGTTCCAGCTTTGAAGCTATTTCAGAGAGAAGAATGACTCTGCTTCAGAAGTTTTCTCCTCCCCGTGTCTCTGTGATCAAATAGAAAGGAATGTGTGAGAGCAACAATTAAATGATTTTTTTAAAACAAGTGAGTTGGGACCAGCAGTTAGCATAATGGCTATGTTGCTCAACTCCCCTGTAGTCGACCACGGTTCGAGTCCTAGAACCAGTGGCTTAAACTCACGCCAGGCGCATGTGCGTGGGTGCCCAAGATCCCAAGAGGAGAATGGAGGAGAAGGGATTGCAGTGTGGCCATCCCCCCCCCCACTCCCTGGGGTGATTTCTCGCTTTCTGTCTCTCTGTCTCTCTCTGTCTTTCTGGTGAGCATACGCGCCCTATAGCAAAAACCTCTCAAAAAACAAACAAAAAAAACAGGTGACTTTATATTTTAGTTCTTTAAGTCATAATGGATTTCTATTCCTTTTCAAATTGAATAATAAAAAGGAACATCTTTGAAAATGAATGAGTAAATAAAAACAGGAAAGCAGAAAATTAGCAGTATTAGTTCTTGTAAATCTGAGAAACATCAGAGTAAATATTGAAAACTGTAACGGGGGAAGTAGAACTTTTTGTAAGTCTGATAGAAGACCCATAGTAATAATGATTCTCAAATACGCCTATAGTTAAGGAAATATAAGTTATGGAGATCATGGTAACAGATGTGAAAATGAGAAATAATAGGAAAAGGAAATTGGAAAGAATTAATGAGCTTTTTTATTTATTTTTAATGTGCTGGAAGGCACATGCACTTGCTGGAGAGAGACAATGAGAGTGAGAGAGAGAGAGTGAGAAAGCACTCCCCAGAGGTGATGGCCATGTTCTTGCAATCTCTTCTCTGTTCTCCTCTAGGGATTTGGGGCACATGGACACATGTTCCCACATGTGCCTAGCATGTTTTTCAAGCTACCAGGTCTGGGACTCAAACCACACAGTTGGTGATGTGGGATCCAGCCACCTTAAACACCATACCGCTGCGGGCTGCATTAATGAGCTTTTAAATCTAGGGACTGAAGGAGACAGATATTGGAAATAAGCGCAAAATTTTAAGTTTGGTGAATTAGATGTTTGGCCCAATAGTAGGAAAAGTGATTGAGGTAAATATTACCCCAGCTATTTTATGTATTCAATTCAAATAGCACAATTTCTTATGTGAACCCACTTGACACACTTGATGAAAAACAAAAGTGCACAGTACTGTTGTTGATAGCTATTTCCCTTAAATCATCTCTGTACACTGGCAATATGAAGATTTATAGGCAAACAGACAGGTACAGAAAGTATAAAAGAAAGGACCGTTGGTAGTTTTTTGCCTCTTACATAGGTATAAATCGCTGATTTGTTATTAGTTTGTTAGTACACAGATTTTACCAATACTGAATCATACTGAAAGTGATGTAGACATGTTTACACTTAATATATGACTTCTTTCCTCCTTCCTTCTCTCCCTCTTTTTCTCCATCTCTTCCTCCCTTCCAATTCGTCTGTCTGCTTGCATAATTGCTTCCTTTCTTTCATATTCTCTAAGCCCATTAAAAGAACAAACAATTGATTATGATCCATGTTTTGATTTGGTGATCGAGATGACCTGTAGCTTCCAGATCTTCTTCTTGTTCTGAGGTACACACTGTCCTAGATCATTTTCTATTTTCGTGTTAATTAGTACATCATTGGGCAGAGCATTGTCTGGATAGCTGAATCCATGATGCTTTGGGGCCAAATACACTATTTTCCATTATAGTCTGATATGTGGCCTAGGTCACCTTTAGGTTTATTGACACTGAGCTAACTAACTCTGGAGTCATCTATAAACTCTTATATATCATCTTGCCATATAATTCAAGAACATAAGGGTATAGCTATTTGAGGATTTGGATTATCATAGCCAGTAGGGAAAAGGAGACGGGAAAAGTCCTGAAGGTTGGCAGATATCAAACCAGTTTAATAACAAGGCTAAATATTAGTGGCTAAGGTTCTAAGACTATTTCATGATGATTTTAGATTCATTGTTAATTTCCATGTCATGAATTTCAATTCTTTGGATCCAAAATTACTATACACATCATTCAATTTTATTTATTCCATTTAATTCAGCATTGGTATAAGTGAAGTAAAAGGCTGAAAGCTGGGCTGAAATAAATGAAAACCTACATTTTTTTTTTAGGTTTTCAAAGTTATTTTTTCTCTTTAAATGTGTAGCAATTTTCAGATATTTTAGGTACCAAACAACTTGTGAAAGATATGTTCACCCTCAAAATGCTTTATTTGCAGTATATAATGATCATCTTTGTATGCGAACATATAAAACTCCCCTGGCAAGGAATTTATAGATTGAATGGAAAGACAATCAGATTAAAAGATAGTAGCACAGACTCATCTGATACAAAAATCATCAAAGCTTAAACGCAAAAGGATCAGCAAAGGTCCAAAGCAAAATTTAAAGAAGGAACAGCTATAATATCCATAGTAATCCCAGAAAAGACTTCAGGACTCCAGGATTAGGTAAAATTCATCTTCAGTGGCATGTCAGCGGATTCTTCCCATGAGGAGGTGGAGTTCCTCAGCTGTAGTTGTTTAAACTTTGTCTTGATTGCTCTCATCTCTGTGAACATTTCTGCATCTTTTCCTTCCTTTCTCATCCTATCATTGTAATTGCACT
This sequence comes from Tupaia belangeri chinensis, assembly GCF_000334495.1. NCBI lineage: Eukaryota > Metazoa > Chordata > Mammalia > Scandentia > Tupaiidae > Tupaia > Tupaia belangeri. The sequence goes on along the minus strand of NW_006160040.1, from coordinate 4,580,579 downwards.
GAATCTTGGGTAAGGCCCATAGAGAATTCAGGGCAAGTCATCGTTCTGTTCCTTCTTGCATCCTCTGGCCTTCTCCCTAAACACCAAGCTTCCTCTCTTTTTTTTTTTTTTTTTTTTTTTTTTTTTTTTGGGGGGGTTTTTTTTTTTGGGGGGTGCCCACCCCCGTGTAGGGTGTGTGCACTCGCCAGAAAGATAGAGACAGAGAGACAGAAAGCGAGAAATCATCCCCCAGGGGGGATGGCCGCGCCGCAATCCCTTCTCCTCCATTCTCCTCTTGGGATCTTGGGCACGCACACACATGCGCCCGGTGTGAGTTTAAGCCACCGGGTCTGGGACTCGAACCGCAGTCGACTACATGGGAGTCCAGCGACATAGCCATTACGCTAACTGCTGGTCCTGCTTCCTCTCTTTTCTACATGTGCATGTTCCTCATACACAACAGACACTCTCTCACACATACACACACACACACGTTTCTCTTTAAACAGTTATTCCTGGCCTATCCTGTTACTTTCCTTCTCCTCTTCTATCTCATACAGAGGGGTACCTCCCACCCTGCTCACACCCTTTGGCCAGAACTTGCTTGACCTTTGCAGGGCAGCTGGGAACTGGGACTTAGCCAGGGCACGGACCAATTGCCCAAGGGCTACTACCTACCACTCTCAGCCAGAAAAGTTTTGTTGCCCATTAATTTGGTATCACTTCAGATGTCTTGTGTTCCCTGAGACCAACTGTGAAGTACATCTCAGACTCTGCAAATGAAGGTACCTCTTGCAATGATATATTTAACCTTCATATTTGAATTCATGTTGTAATTGCTGTCTCACTATCTTCGTCTCTTTCTTTCTCTCCCAAGCTTATTTATTCCAAGAGCGAGAGATAGACAGATAGACAGGTACCCCCAACAAGTTTCCTCATGCCACAATCTCATGCCACCCTCAGCCTCAGCCAGTTCAGATCATAGACATATGTGATGCATGCACCTGGCATGCTCAAGGAAATTCCAGTATGTGAACCTAGGACCTTCCCATGTGGATCCATTGTATTACTGCTATGCCTGCCGTCCATCTCTCTCTTTCTTTCCCCTGCTGCCTGCATATACACAGCACCTTAAAATTCTTATATATGATTTCCCATGGTGTTTTAGTTTGTACATGGCCTCACATAATTTATTATTCCAAACTGGGACATTGTAGGAAGATGGATTATTCCAGGTCGACAGGAATAAACCAGGATGAATAGTCACTCTCCCTGCACTGCCCTACATGGCTAGTCTGGTTGCTGCCGACCTCTGAAGCCTCATCTGGCCATGTGCACTCCCTTGCTCTGTGTGTCCCAGACCACAGGCATTCTTCATTGCCTTTTTCTTTTCTTATTTTTTTTTAAGAATTAGTTATTAATTTTATTTATTGTTATTTTTATTTAGTTTGCTATAAGGCACATATTGCTTATCAGAGAGAGACAAAGAGAGAGGGGGGCAAGTGAGAAAGCAAGTCTCCAGGTCCAGGACTTGAACTGCAGTCGACCATGTGAGAATTCAGTGCCTTCACTACTACACCACCTGTTGGCCCCAGGTTATGTGCATTTTAAAGTCAGAAATATTTCTGAGTTAGGAATAATCTGTGTAACACACTTTAAGGAGTAAAATGCATTTATACAGAAAATGTTAACTCTGAAGAGCAGTTGTAATCATAAATTAAATCAAGGTTTACGTACATTTATTGAATTAATTATTTCGATTTATTTGATTAGAAGTCAGTCTATCCTGACGAAAAGACTGCAAGGGGAGGGTAGGAAGAGTGATAACATTCTTTTCCTCTGGAGATGTTGAAAAGTGTCTGCCATTAATTTTACAAAGAGGGAAGAAAGAGTATGTGATTATGATTCTCTTGGGTTTTTGTCTTGGTTGGGCAAGGAGAATTGCTACCTTCCAGGAACGAAGTTGAGGTTTACTAGTTTCTCCATGACATACTCAGTACTGCTCTCACTTAATCATAATTCAAATGAGATTAAATTATTCTGTGTAGTTTAAGTAGAATTGAGCATCCTATGATACTATACTAATTATAGTCATTGATGGCCTACTTTTTCTGACCTACAAAGGTAAATGAGAGAGGGAATTGTCTTTGCCTTTGAGGGATTTTCCCTCTAAAAAAGATTAGTTCACTTTCACTGCTGTTTATTTTCATATGACAGTTTCTAGAATCTTTATAAAACTCCACAACACTGAAATAATCAATGGAAAAGACAGACTTCATCTTCTTGGAAAGAAGAAAAGACTTGGCAGGTCAAATCAGGCAGGTCAGATCTCCCTTCCTACTTCTGTTAGAAATTACAGTTTTATAAACAGGTGCTTTTAATAAAAGATGTGATTTATGGATTTAGACTATATATGCAAAGCATTAGTTTAAGGAGTTATTATAACATTTCTCTTATAATACTTATTTTAAAAGTCTCCCTTCTGGCCCAATCTCCTTTGGGGCACAGCTGCTTGTGTACCTGACTGCAGAGATAGAAGCCACGTGCTGTCCATGGTTCGAGACCACAGCCCAGGCGGCCTACCAATTTCCTGGGCATGTGTGCTTGTGGTCAGAACCCTGGAGGCTAAGGACTGGAGGAAGGGCATGGTGACATGATCGAGCCTGTGCTTCTCTTTTTCTTTCTCTCCTCTCACACACATGAAATGAATGCTCTGTCATGAATTTTTTTTTTCATATATTTTTTTTTTTTTGGAGAGATTTTCACTGTAGGGCGCGTGCGCTCGCCAGACAGACGGAGAGAGACATAGAGACAGAAAGTGAGAAATCACCCCCCAGGGGGGATGGTCACGCCGCAATCCCTTCTCCTCCATTCTCCTCTCGGGATCTTGGGCACGCACGCACACGCACCCGGCGTGAGTTTTAAGCCACCGGGTCCGGGACGTGAACCGCGGTCGACTACGTGGGAGTCCAGCGACATAGCCATTACGCTAACTGCTGGTTCCCTGTCATGAATTTTTAAAAGAAGTTTCCTTTTAAGTAATTATTCTAGAAAAAACAAAAACTCAACAAATTATCCATTGTTAATAAGTTGTATTTAACAGCATGGCTTTTCCCATAGATTCTAGATGATGTTTACACTTTAATATAAATGTGTGTTTCATGTTTTTTTATTTGTTATTTATTGTTCATTAATGTACAGTGATTAACAGAAGCCCAGCTTCAGTGCTTTCAGACCAAGAACCACAGGGGTGATTTGCAGAAAACCAAAGTAGGTCAAAGAGTACGTGGTAGCAAAGGGGAAGTCCCTGAGTTTTCTCACATTGTCTTGCCTCTGGTGGAGCTCACTTTCATTGTTATGGTCTAGGCCTGCCTTCCTGTGAATGGAAGAAATACTCAAATTGCAGAAAAGTCTCAGGAATATTATCATAAATAACTTTTCTGAACAATATTTTATTGTCAGTTATTGGGAAGACCAGTAGGGGCAGCAAAGGAGAGAATGAAAATTAGAACTGTATTTATTCCCAAATTAATTCCACAGATTAAATGCAAAAGTATGCACGAATATGATAACTTCCTGTAAATATGTTGTGAGGAGTTCTGTGTGGATCTTTGTGGGATGGGAACTAGCATTTCAAATGTTGCCTGCCTGTTCTGCCTTTTTGTATATAGCCATCATAGAAGTGACCATGTTTTAGAAAGTCAGGGAATTATTCCAGGCTTAGCAATCCATGCCATATTAGTTCTGAATGTATACAATTGAATAAATATTAAAAGCACATCTATTGATCGTTGGAATAGCAACTGTCACATTTCTGTGAGACACTGTTTTGTGCCTGCTTGGCTGATGAAGCAGTACCCTTAGAATCCAGGAGTAAACCCCAGCTGGCTTCAAACAGACCATAGACTGTACTTTACATCTCAGAGTAAACTTTTCTTGAAATAGAGGGCCAGTAAGTGGTATGGTGGTTAAAGTGCTGGATCCCACATGGCCGACTTTGCAGCCTGGAAAACACGCCAGGCTCATGTGCCAAAAATTCCAAGAGGGGAATGGAGGAGAAAGGATTGCAATGTGGCCATCTCCCCTGGGCTGTGACTTCTCACTTCCTCTCTCTCACTGTCTCTCTCTCTCTTCATGAAGCACACATGCCCTTACCCAAAAAAAAAAAAAAAAAAAAAACCTGAAACAAAAAAATTTAAAGTTTTTAGAAATGGCTTTCTTGGGTTAGTTAAAATTAAGAAATTATTATTTATAAAGTTTATGTATATGTGAGATATATATATATATCCACATACATACACATACACATGGAGTTAACATAAATTTTGGGATACTCCATATTAAATTTGGTGGTTCCTCAAATATATTATATTTGGTATCTTGGATTACATTATCTCTTAGAGCAGAAGGTTTATTCTCTGGCTAAATTTCCTTTCTTAGATATCCCCCCAACCCCACCCTTTTTAAGGGCAAGAGACTCGTGAGAACACTAAAGTTTTTTAGAGCTCAAAGTTTTGCTGAAGTTATTGTCTATTCTTATATTTGCCAAGAATTGCTGACAACTTGAAAGCTATCATATGAGTGAATACCAGTTGCCTAGATTGTTTGATGATTTTGGACAAGCGTGGATCAGGATTTCCTGTAATTTTTTTCCCCTTCTGAGGCTGTGTTGCCTCTATCTCTGAGCAGTTGTACACTTGGAAAGAAAAAAGAAAGCAAGGTCACTGGATCTAACTTACTTTTACTTCTGGGCCAAATGAAACTTTCCTTCTGTTATGTGTTACAGTTTTTGGCATCTTTTGGCATCTAGAGAGAGATTTGCAGTTAGGAGAAGGGTTATGGGTTTTTTAGAAGGTTTTATTTTTTGTTTTTTTGTTTTTTTGTTTTTCTTTTCCCTGAGCTAAACTCTCACTTTTTTTTTTTTTTTTTTTTTTTTTTTAATTTCATTCAGAGATAGTCAGTCCCTGCTCTTGGGCTGAAACATATTCCTAGGATCCATATGATAAGACAAAGTATAATCAAGGAAACCCATTTACCTATGGATTGTATGATCTAGGTTCTTAAAATCCATTTCTGAATTTTTTGTGTTTACGGGTATGACTAAATACATTTTTTAACAAAAAAAGCATGTCAAAGGGAGCAAGAAGTAGTCATCCTACTAAAAGTGTAATTGCTTGCTGCATGAAAGGGATGATCCTAGAAACTGTCTTTAAGTACTGGGAATGCAGGACAGCCTGAGCATTTTTTCTGAATTGAGAAATGAACAGTTGGGTTCCAGGAGATAAGAAAAGTATAAACTTCTAAGTAAAGGAAGATTCTTGAATAAGGGAACTTTTCTTTGGAAACTAATTGGGTCAGAAAGATTATTGACTATGTCTGTCAGGGCTGTATTTAGCCACACATAACAGAAAACCCTACTGTGTGCTATAGACAGATAGGGGGCTCTCTCCAAAAGAACTCTTCATCTAAGTGGTTCAGAATTGATGCTGATGCTCAACTGTATTAAAATTATCCTCCACCATTCTAAGAAAGTAGTTTTCATCCTTCAGGTCATAAAATGGCTCTTGTCCCCTGTGTATCACTGTATTTGTTATCTAGTGCTATGTAACAGATGACACCAAGACATAACAGCTTAAAACAGTAAGTATTAATTATCTCAAAGTTTCTAAAGGTTGTAACTTTAGGAGTGGCCTATCTAGGAGGTTCTGGCTTGGGGTTTCTCATGAGGTTACAGTCAAGATATCAGCTGGGATTGCAGACTTGGTTGAGATCTGCTTCCAAACTAACGCATATCTGTACTTAATTAAACTGGGGACCCAAGAAAGACTGGAGAGCCACTTGGAGAATTTAGATGTAAAACTATAAATTGAAGGGAGGTAAGAACCAGAATTATTCTACTGTCACTTTCCTCTCTCCACCCAGGAACAAGGTAGGAAGAGGAGGTCCTCTTTTCAGAAAATAAGGTATAAGAGGAAGGAGAACCACATTAGCAGCTAGAGTTAAGGATTAGAACCTGGAGTGAGCAAGGGTCATGCCTCAAAAGCATGTCTCACTGGGACAGGGGCCTTGTTCCATAAATGTACCAGAACAATTGGTACCCCACTACCAGTCTAAGCCAACTCCTTATTGTACATGGTGACATATATTGTATATTATGACATATCGTATATTGTGACATATGACCATATACCAAAATTCCTAACATTTACAACTTACCATAGTGTGATGTTAAATCATTTGTTGATTAATAATACCTGTTTCCCTTAACGAGCTTATAAACTTTGTGGGTGACAACTTTGTAGTTTTGCTTACCATATCTTCAGTCCTCAGTCCATATTAAGTAAACAGTAAATATTTGTTGAGTGGATAAACAAATGAATAAACTAGAGGTATATTCTGCTCCTCTCAAAACTGCACACTTGATAGTAATCAACAATGTTTACTATAGGATAATGTTGCCTTTAGGCCTATAAATCATAAATTCAGTACTTATGACTAGAGCATGACCTAGTATCAGTACCTTTATAGACAAGAGTGACAGAAAGACAAAGTGAGAAATCACCCCACAGGGGAGATAGCCACACCACAATCCCTTCCCTTCCATTGTCCTCTTGGAATCTTGGGCACGCACTCACATGCACCCAACATGAGTTTAAGTCACCAAGTCCAGGACTTGAACCACAGTCAACTACATGGGAGTCCATTGTAACCATTATGCCCTCTGCTGGTCCCAATGTTTGAATATATTTTAAAAGTATTAAATAAAAAAGAACTACTTCTTTCTCAAAACCATTGTTGTTTTTTATAGTTTGAATATAGTGCTTCCAAAATTCAGGTGTCGCCAATGTGAAATTAAGAGGTGGGGCCTTTAAGAAGTGATTAGTCCACAAGGGCTGTTCCCACATTAATGGGATTAGGACCTTATAAAAGATGTTTCAAGGCACTTACTTTTGCTCTTCTGCCATGTGGGACAGGGCAAGAAGGCCCTTACCAGTATCTGTTTTTGTGGATAACGTGATCTTGGACTTCTAGTCTTCAGAACTGTGAAAAATAAATTTATGTTCTTTATAAATTACCTAGTCTTAGGTATTCTGTTATAGAAGCATAAAATGGACTAAGACAATGTCAAAGTAATGATTTATCATGTTTTATCTTGTGTTCAATTAAAAAAAAAAAAAAGAAAACCAGTAACTATGATTCTCAAATTCTTAGTAATTCTACAGTCTTTTAAATGTTTTTCATACCTTAGAACCCTATCTTTGGCCTAACATCAATAGTAAGCATGAAGGTCATAAGAGGGACCCAATTTAAACATTTTTCCAAGGTTACATTTTTTTCTTTCAAAGAGTCAGTTCATGTTGTGTTACTCAATATACAGTGTTACAGCTTGCCTAACTCCTTTTATGTTAAAAATAATCAACTGATTTGTTACATTTTTCACTAAAGAAGCACAATTATAGTCTGACCCAGTTTCAATGTTTAGTACGTAAAATTTTTAAATTTTTTCTAATAAAATACTTTGTTCCTTTTTGAAACTTCAGGGAACCCTTTTGTTTGTAAAATCAACTTTAAAGCTACTGTTCCCTAAATTTTTAAACCATTGTGAAGCTGATCTGTGAAATGAATTTTTATTTCTTAAGTAATTTCCCATTTGTTCCAGAAATTTGTTTGCAAATCAGTTGTTTAGGACTCGAATTATATTTCCATTATAAAGGCAGTATCTGTTATTAAGCAGTGTTCATCACGATTAGCTTCGGGATCAGCTTAGACAAAAAAAGTATTAAACCCATTTTATTTGAAAAGTTATGCTAATTGAACAATTTTTACCACAATAAACTATCACATATACTGTTCTCTTCATCAAAGTATGTATTCTGAGGACATTTCCTATACCTAAGTAGCAGAAGCTGTGTTTGTTCCTCATCTTGCCATGTAAAATTGAGATCCAGAGACCGGAAAGTGGGTATGAAAAATAAGGGAGGTTAGTGGTGAATGATTTTTGGCACCAGTATTTTGTTAATTCCTCATGCTTACTAAAGATGGTTTTCTTAGAAAATTGTGTTTCTTATAGTCAGACTGGAAAACAGCGTTTGCCCTCCGGCTGAGAGTCCTGGGTTAAGGATCATGCAAATCTGTGCTGTGATTTGGGGATGGGAGAGAACGTCTGTTACTTGCCCATTTGTGTTGATGGGTTGTTGAAAAGCTGGAGCCTGCTTTGGTGTTTGCCTGCCACTCAGAAAGCTAATCTCATCAGTCTTTCTGGCCATTCCAATCAATTATTATTCTTTCAATAATTTTTATATATTCAAAATCTATTTTCATTATCTAAAGACTTGCCATACTGTCCTTATCTTTCGCGAGATGAAAAATCTGTGACTCACTATAAATTGAAATAACTTTTTGTTAACAATTAAGAAAATAGCATTCTGTGTGTCTTTTTCAGGCTGGGGTTTTGTTCACAGTTTCTTGGCCCCAAATGTGTATATTGCTAATCAGTGGTGCTGTTGCAGACAAATACCATCCTCAGCTGACAGCACAGTTGGTCAGTCTTTACGCTGTTCCCAGTTGGGACTGGTTATTGCTCTGTTTGGACATGTTTAGATTTGAAGTTCCTCCCTTCCTTGCAAGGAAAGCAAGGATGTAACATACCACAAAACCTGATGAAAAGTAAAAAGTAGCTAAATCAGGTGACTAATAAGTTTGACTTTTTCACTAAATTACCCAGTATTCTTATTTTAGATAGTTTTAAAAATTGGTTGCTCCTGTACTTAACACCTTTGTTGTATTTTACAACGTGGTTTTACTTATGAATCTTCATTTTGAAATTTCTTTTAAAGCTGTCATCTAGTTTTCAAATCAAAGTCAGACATGTAGGTTTATGTACTTCCTCTTCTTTGGGTATTTATATTTGTTTTGACATTTTATTTCTTTTTTTTGGAGAGGTTTTGCTATAGGGCACGTGCTCTCATCAGAAAGACAGAGAAAGAGAGATAGAAAGTGAGAAATCACCCCCCCAGGGGGGATGTCCACGCCACAGTCCCTTCTCTTCCGTTCTCCTCTAGGGATCTTGGGCACGCACGTACACATGCCTGGCGTGAGTTTAAGCCACTGGGTCCAGGACTTGATCTGCGGTCGGCTACATGGGAGTTCAGCGACATAGCCATTATGCTAACTGCTGGTCCCAACATTTATTTCTTATAATGTCATTTTCTTATTAAAAAAAATTTAAAGTGTTATATAAGTTAACTTCCTTTTAGTTATGTTATTAAACGTATATTAATGTAACTTCAGTATGATGTTATAAGTCGATAAATCCAGGCCCTCCTCACTTAATGACCATGTTGTGTTCCTATGACTAGGTCATTACGTGGATTGGTGAATAAGTGAGGAGCTTAAAGGCACATGTCCTGTGGTATGTCATGCACCACAGCGTATGTATTTTTCAATAGATATCACACTAGGATAATGTAATTCTCTGCATACAAAAAGCAAGCTTTAGACAACCACCATACATTAGACAATCTTGGAAAACAAAAAAGGGGCCAGAGGGAGAGAGAAAGTGAGAAAACAACCTCCACCCCTACCCCTACCCCCACCCCTGGAAATGGTCATGGCACAATCAATTCTGCTCCATTTCCTCCTTTTTGGGACTTTGGGCATTGCACACACGTGCCTGCATGTTTCTCAAGCTGCCAGGTCCAGGTCTCAAGCTGCTCTGTTGGCCATGTGGGAGCCAGCTGTCTTAACCACTATGCTACTAGCTGGCCAGAGGAGTCCTTTCTGTCTGATCTTATAAACCTGTTTGTGATGGAGAGAGACACTAGAGAAAGTGGCTGCCAGGACCAGCAGATGGCATAACGGTTATGTCGCTGGACTCCTACATAGTCGACCGCAGTTCAAGTCCTGGACCCAGGGGCTTAAAACTCATGCCGAGTATGTGTGTGTGCCCACCCAAAATCCTGAGAGGAGAATGGAAGAGAGGGGATTGCGGCATGGCCATTCCCCCAGCAGGTGATGTCTCTCTGTCTCTCTCTGTCTCTCTGGTGAGTACATGTACCCTATAACAAAAACTTCTCTAAAAAAAAGAGAAGAAAAGAAAATGGCTGCCTTTTAGATCATAGCTTTGTTTCTTATTTGCAAGGCAGAAAGTCCTTTAGAAGTGGTTGCACTGCTTTTGTTGACTCAACCCGTGGAGCAATACCGATGGTACAGATCTCAAGACAAGAAAGCAGAGTAGGTAGAGAGATGTTTCAGGGAGGTGGCACCTCAAATCATTTCCCAGAGAACTTCCCACACCACCTAAAAGCAGGGCCAGTTGGAGGTAGATAAATGTTATTTAGGCCCTTGCAATCTCAGAAAACCAAAAAAAGAGGCCATGTGTGAAAGACATCCTTATCATTCTGTATCAATGAATTTTTTTTTAGAATTATTTTTTATTTTATCTGTATTTATTTATTTAATTTTAATTTGACCAGAGAGGAACAGAGAGAGAGAGAGGGAGGACAGGAAATGAGAAAGCAAGCCACCTGGAACTCGAACCGTGGTTGACCATGTGGGAATCCAGAGCACTTAACCACCATGCCACCTACCGACCCCTCAATGAATATTGAGAGCAAAAATATTGTAGAATATTGTTAAAAGCTTGTAAATGTTAATATCCTTGGCTTAAGTACTATAGTAATGAGTTACTGAAGGCTGAGGCATTGGTTTGTTATTTAGAGCAGAGGATAGGATACACAAGTCCATATAAATAGTGCTTTAAGAGAAAATTGAGGAGAAAAGAAAACCTTTCTGAAATTATTTTAAAAAGGGGAAAAAAACCCTGCATATTGTAAGAGTATACTGTGCACCTGATAATCTTTATCCAGAATGACCATTACCAAAACATAATCATTAATTTACAATGTAAGAAAAAGATTATCATTAGATTTCTCAATGGCAATATGAGAAAAAAGTAGAGCAACATATTTGATAATACTTCAGGAAAGAGAGTATGAACCAAGAATTTTCTAATTTACAAGCATAGAGGGAAAACCATTATCAACATATGAGGGGTAAGAAAATGTTTCCATGATCACTGTTTTTAATTTACTAGAGAATGAACTTCAGACTATAAAAATAGCTGGAGAGACCTCAGTAGGTGTGTTTATTGCTACTGGGGTGCCATTGCTTTCTGGCCTTCTCAGGTGATAGAACAAAAAATATATATGTGCATATACTAATCTGTATATATACATGTATTTGTACATGTTTCTCCATGTCACCATCTGTATGCATATTAAGCTAAACATGAATTTGTAATGATATCTCCAACTCTTAATTAATTACCATATAGATCATTATAGATTCTTTTTCTTTATGTGTAAATTCACTGTCTAACAGTGAAAAATCTAGTTTTCACCATCTACCATTCATTTATTTAATTATTGAATTCTGATGAACACGTATAGCAGTATCCAGAATTGTTAAAGCACACCCTTGTTGGAAACAGCCTTATCAGTGCTTATATGCAGTTCCTTTTACTGTGGTGTTAGAGACTCATTTTCTTTTCTTTCTTTCTTTCTTTTTTTATTGGAGAGGTTTTCGCTATAGGATGTGTACACTTGCCAGACAGACAGAGAGAGACATAGAGACAGAAATTGAGAAATTACCCCCCCCAGGGGGGATGGTCACACTACAATCCCTTCTCCTCCATTCTCCTCTCGGGATCTTGGGCACGCATGCACACACGTCTAGCATAAGTTTAAGCCACTGGGTCCGGGGATCGAACCATGGTTGACTACATAGGAGTCCAATGACATAGCCATTATGCCAATTGCCAGTCCTTCTTTTTCTTTTTTTTTTTTTTAAGAGATTTTTGCTATAGGTACATACACTTTCCAGAGAGACAGAGAGGAAGAAAGTGAGAAATCACCCCCAAGGGATGGTCACAACACAATCCCTTCTCCACTATTCTCTCGAGATTCTGGGCACACACACATACACACCCAGTGTGAGTTTCAAGCTGCTGGGTCCAGGACTCGAACCCTGGTTAGCCACATGGGAGTCCAGAGCCTTAACCACCACACTACCTGTTGGCCCTGGACTCATTTTAACATGACTTTTTAGGTCAGCACCTTTCTCTCTCCCTTCCTCAGGGAAGTTGTTTCGTAAGTTTGTAATACAGTTAAATTCTCTTGTCACAGTCTACATTCATTCTATTTTTTTTTTTTTTTGAGAGGTTTTTGCTATAGGGTGCATGTGCTCACCAGAAAGACAGAGAGAGACAGAGAGACAGAAAGCGAGAAATCACCCCCCTGGGAGGATGTCCACATAGCAATCCTTTCTCCTCCATTCTCCTCTCGAGATCTTGGGCACACAGGCACACACACCTGGCAAGAGTTTAAGCCACTGGGTCCGGGACTCGAACCACAGTTGATTACATGGGAGTCCAGTGACATAGCCATTACGCCAACTGCTGGTCCCCAGTCTACATTCATTCTTAAAATCCTCCTACTGTTAAATGATTTTTAAAATTTTGTGTACATTGTTTTACTTTGTGCTATAATGTCCTTTGGGTTTCACAGATGCATAGCATCATATATCTGTTAGTGTTATATCATACAGCACATTCCATCACCCTAAAAAAAAATCCGCTCTGCTTCTACTATCTCACTTTCTTACCTTCACCAAACCCCTAGCAACTATCAGCTTTTTACTGTTCTTGTAGTTTTGCCTTCTCCAGAATATCCTATAATTGGAATCTTTTAGTATGTAGCCATCTCACACTGGTTCCTTTAACTTGACAATTTTCATGTAAGATTCATCATGCCCCATTTGTGACTTGATAGCTTATTTCTTTTTACTCCTGAATATTCTACTGATGGTTATACCACAGCTGATTATCCACTCACATTTTTTTTAAAGAGGTTTTTGTTTTAGGGCTCATGTGCTCGCCAGAGAGAGAGACAAAGACAGTGGGAGGCAAAGTGAGAAATCACCCAGGGAGAATGGCCATTCCACAGTTCCTTCTCCTTATACTGTGGCCATTCCCCCTGGGTTGTGATTTCTCACTTCCCCTGTCTCCCTCTTTGTGTGTGTCTGTCTTTCACGGCCATGTGCCTGTGCCCCATCTCAAAATTCTTTAAAAAAAATAAAAGAAAAGAAACTGCTAAATTGTCCTAGTGTTTTGCATTTCCAACAGCAATGCATGAGAATTTCTATTGTTTCACATCCTCACCAGATTTTGATAACGTAATTTAAAAAATTAAATTGTGATGTGATGATATCTCATTGTTGTTATAATTTATAATTTCCTGTTGATATGGAGCATCTCTGCACATGCTTTTTGCCATCTGTATACTCATTAAGGTGCGCAGTTAGATCTTTTGCCTATTTTTAAATTAGATTGTTTTATTATTGTTGAGTTTTAAGAGTTTCGTTTTTTTGTTTGTTTGTTTGTTTTTTTAAGATAAAAGGCTCTTATCATACCTGTGTTTTGCAGATATTTTTCTCCCAGGCTATAGCTTGTCTTTTCATTGTCTAAAGTGTATCTTTTTTAAAGCATAGGTGTATTAATTTTAGTAAGATCCAACTTATCAATTTATTTTTCTTTAACGGATCAGGCTTTCTATTTAGTACTAAAAAGTCATTGTCAAACCCAAGGTCACCTAGATCTTCTCCTATGTTTATTTTCTAGAATTATATAGTTTTGTATGTTACATTAAGATCTGTGATCCATTTTGAGTTATTAAGGTCTATGTCCAGGTTCTTTATCTTTTCCCTTCCTTTTCTTTCTTTTTTAAAAAATTTGCTAGAAAGCATGTGTGCTTGCCAGAAAGAGATAGAGAACAAGAAAATGAGAAAGCACTCTCTATGGTGGATGGTCACATTGCAATCGCTTCTCCATTCCTCCCCCGCCTCTTGGAATTTTAGGCATACACATGTGCCTTGGGTATTTTCAGGCCACCATGTTGGGACTCTTAACTGTGCAGTAAACTCTGCAGGATCAAGCTGCTTTAACCACCATGCCACTGACTGGCCCTCTTCTTTTCCTTTTCTTTGCATATTGGATGTTCAGTTATTTCATCATCATTTGTTGAAAGGATTGTCCTTTTTCTGTTGAATTATCTCTGCTTCTTTGACAATGATGAGTTTCCTGTATTTTTGTATTTCTACCTATGAGCTCTTTATTCTGTTCCATTAACATTTGTATCTCTTCTTTCACCAATATCATACTTCAGTCTGGGAATCAGTTAGTATGACTGTTCTTTGGTATTGTGTTGGCTACTTTAGATCTTTTGCCTTTCTGTATGAACTTTTTTTTTTTTTATCAGTTTGTCAATATTTACAAAATAGCTTGCCAGGATTTTAATTGGAGCGGTACCAAACCTATAGCCAAGATGGGAAGAACTGACAATATTAAGTTTTCCCATCTGTTTTTGTCAGGTATTTCTCTATTTATTTGGGTCTTTAATTTCTTTGGCCACAGTTTTGTAGTTTTTGTTATGTAGATCCTATAATACATATTTTGTATTTCAAATTCCAATTATTTATTGCAGGCTGTAGAAAAGAAGTTGATTTTTTTTTGAAGGTTTTTGTCATAGGGAGTGTGCACTCACCAGAGAAAGATAGAGAGACAGTGAGTGGGAAAGTGAGAAATCACCCACCCCAACTCCCCTAAGGAATGGCCACACCACAATCCCTTCTTCTCCATTCTCCTCCTAGGATTTCGGACATGCACACACATGTACCAGGCACAATTTTCAAACCAGTAGGTATGGAACTTGAACTGAGACGGGCCATGTGGGAGTCTAGCACCTTAACCACACACCACCTGCTGGCCCTCAGTTGATTCTTATGTATTAACTGTGTGTCCTGCAGCCTAGTGAACTTCCTTTCTCTAGATTTTCTTTCTTTGTAAATTCCTTAGGATTTTCTGTTTGCACAGAAGTGTCATTTGCAAATAGGGACAGTTTTATTTCTTCTGTTCTGATCAGTATGCCTTTTATTAGTAGTATACTTGTCTTGCCTTAGTGCCAACTAGAACTTCCAGAATTATATAAAGAGTAGTAAGAGTAGGAATCCTTGCCTTATTTCCATATTTAGAGGAAAGCATTCAGTGTTTTACCATTAAATATGAAATCAGCCATAGAATCTTTAAAAGTTCTTTATTTTACTGCCAGAAAGTGTATGCATTCACAAGAGAGCAAGAAGAGTAAGAGAACCCCTCGCCCAATGGGGTTTTTCCTCCATTTCTCCATACTGTCAGGTTTTGGGGTATGTATATACATGTACTAGCATGTTTTTCAAGTCATTAGGGCCAGGATTTGAACAATGCCAGCCACATGGGATCCAGATCTGCATGCACAGGGCTTAGCTGCTGTGCTATGGGGCTTGCCCAAAAGTTTTTTTTGTTTGTTTTTTTAAAGAATTACTTATTTTATTATATTTGTTACTGTTATTTTTTAATTTGACCAGAGAGAGACAGAGAAAGAAAGGGAACGTGAGAAAGGGAGCCACCAGGTCCAGGATTCAAACTGCAGTCTGCCGTTGGGGAGCCCAGCACCTTAACCACCACACCACCTGCTAGCCCCCAAAAGTTTTTACTAAGTTGAAGTAATTTCCCCTCTGCCTCTGTTTTCCTAAAAAAAAAAAAAAAGAATTTATAAATGATGAATTGTGTTGAATTTACTTCAGTTCTTTTTATGCATCAATTAATAGGATCACATGATTTTTCTTCTTTAATACATTTATATGGTAGACTACATTGATTGCTTTTCAGACACTGAACCAGCCTGGCATTCCCTAATAAATCCCACTAAGCTATGCTATATAATACTTTATTTTTAGAATTATTTACTTATTTTAATTTTATTTATTTATTTTTTTAAAGTTTGCTACAGGGCACATGTGCTCACCAGAGAGAGAAAAATAGCGACAGAGAGAAAGAGGGAAAGTGAGAAAGCAAGCTGCCAGGTCCGAGACTCAAACCACAGTTGACCATGTGGGAATTCAGCACCTTAATCACCACGCCACCTGCTGGCTCCTATAATGCTTTTTATATATTGCTACATTCTGTTTGCTAATATTTTGTTAAAGATTTTTGCATCCAATTCACAAGAGTTATATATCTTTTTTTGTACTGTCTTTGATTTTCATATTAGACTAATATGAGAGAATTTCAAAACAGTTTGGGGAAAAGGAGATTAAAGTACAAGTTTATTTTGGTACAAAAGATATTTGAAATTCATGCATCATTTTTTCATAATACACACTGTCCACAAACTTTGAAGACCCTTTATACTAACTTCATAGAATGATTGAGAAGTGTTCCCTCCTCTTATTTTCTGAAAAGGATTGGTGCCAATTTTGTCAAAATTGGTGTCAATTTTTCTATAAGTATTTGGTAGAATCATTAAATGAAAGCATCTGTACTTGGAGATTTATTTTGGGGGAGCTTAAAAAAATAAAAAATATACTTCTCAATAGTTATGGAGTTAGTCAAGTGATTTGTTTCATATTAGGTGAATTGTGATGGGAATTGATCCATTTTATCTGAATTGTTAAATTTATGAGTGTAGATTATTTATGTATTCTACCAATATCTTTTGGTCTCTGCAAGATCTTTAGTAGCAATTTACTATTTTATTTCTGATATTGGCAATTTGTGACCTCTTTTTTTCCTATGTCAGTCTTGCTAAAGGTTTTTCATCTTTTTTTTTTCTTTTTAAAGAACCAGCACTTTTGTTTCACTAATTTTTTCTGTTTTCAATTGCATTGATTCCTGCTTTTTATTAATTATTTTATTCCTTCTGCTTACTTCTCAGTTTATAATGTTGTTCTTTCTCTAGACTCTTGAAATGTAGACTTAGATTGTTTCTTAGAGATTTTTTCCCTTTTTAGTGTGTTTAATGTTATAACTTCTTAGCATTGTTTTAGCTATGTCCCACAAATTTTGATATGTTGAATTTTCATTTTTATTTAGTCAATTTATTGTTTGTCTTTTGATTGCCAGAGGATGTGTGCTTGCCAGAGAGAGAGATTGAACCTTCTAGTGGGATGTGATCATGCCTCAATCCATTCTCCTTCATACCTCCATTTGTTGGGATTTGGGGCATGCATGCACACATGACTGGTGTGATTTTCAAGACAGTAGAGCTGGGACTGAGACTCCAAGTGCTGTTGTTCATGTGGGATCTGGCTTCCTTAACCACTAGGCTACAAAGCTAACTCAGTTTGATGTATTGGGTTGTTGGGAAAGTCATGATTTATTTTTGCATAGAAAAACATAGAAAAATATGTCATGACTTTCCCAACAACCTGATATAAGTGTGTTGTTTAGTTTTCAAGTATTTTCAAGTTTCCATTTTCCAGTCATTTTTCTATTATTCTCATTTGATTTCATAGTGATCATATTTGTGTGATTTTAGTCCTTTTATATTTGTTCAGTTTTTTTAAGAATTATTTTATTTAACTTTATTGTATTTAAATTTGACCAGAGAGGGACAGAGAGAGAGAGAGAGGGAAAGTGAGAAAGCAAGCTGCCAGGTCTGGGACTTGAACCTTGGTTAACCATGTGGGAATCTAGCACCCCTAACCACCATCCCACCTGCCAGTCCCAGGTTTGTTTTATGATCATGATATTGTCTATTTTGGTTTATATTCCCTGGGCATATTAAAAGAATGTTTTTTTATTAGGTGGCTTATGATTTTTTTTTTTTTTAATTTTTGCCAGAGGTCATATGCACTCACCAGAGAGGGAGAGAAACCACTCCCATGGGGAATGGTCACACTGCAATCCCATCGCCTCCATTTCTCCCTCCTTTTTGGGATTTTGGGCATGAACGCCTGTGCTCCTGGTGTGTTTTTCAAAATGCTGGGTCTGGGACTGGAACCATGCAGATGGCCATGTGGGATCTAGCCACTTTAATTACCACACGACAGGGGTGACTTGAGTGTTCTAATAGTGAGTAATTCCTGTTGGTTGGTGGTATTGAGTTCTTCTACTTCTTTGCCTTTTTTTTTTTTAATTTGCTATAGGGCATATGATCTCTCCAAAGAGAGAGAGAGAAAGAGAGAGAGAGATGAAAAGTAAGAAAGTACTCCCCCAGGGGGATGACCACGCCACAATCCCTTCTCCACTCTCCTCTTGGGATTTTGGGCATGTGCACATGCACACACATATCTGGCATGTTTTTCAGCTTGCTGGGTCCAGAACTCCACCTGTACAGTTGGCCATGTGGGATCCATCCACTTTAACCTCTACACCACCTGGATGACCCATCTTCACTGATTTTCTGGCTAGTTGTTTTATCAATTTTTGAGGGAGGGATGCTGACATCTATAGCTATCATTGTTAATTTGTCTGTTCCATCTGTCAATTTTATTGGATTTTGCTTCATGTATTTTGCATATATTTTATCTTGGTTGATTGACATTTTCATCATGATGAATAATATCCCACTCCCTCTCCAGTAATTTTCTTTGCTATGAAGTCTACTTTATTTGCTATTAATATAATCACCTCTACTTCTAAAAAATGTAAGATACACATAACATAAAACTTGGCATCTTAACCACTTTCAGCGTACACTTCAGTGACTTTAAGTACCTTCACACTGTTGTGCTACCATCACCACCATCCATCTACACAACTTCATACTTTGTTTTGATTAATGTTTACATTTATCTTTTTCTATCTTTTTACATGACCTGCATGTATCATTATATTTAAAGTGAGTGTCTTAGACAGCTTAAATTTGGGTCACGTTTTTAAGTCCATACTGCCAATGAGTCTTTTTAATGGATAATGTTAAATCATTTATATTCAATATAATTATTAATATGTTAGAGCTGACATCTTCCATTTCATTTTGGATTTTCTGTTATCTTTGTTTTCACTTTCATTTTATTTTTTTACTACCTTTCTGTGGTTAGTAAAAACATTTTTTTAAAAATTCCATTTCGATTCATCTATAATTTTGTGGGAGGTTTTTTTTTTTTTTTGCCTATATCTTTCTGTATAGATTTTTTTAATGTTTATACTGAGCATTACATTATATATACATAACTTATTTTAGCTTAGTAATGTTATGATTTTCCCAACTTCAATGAAGCATAAAAGCCTTACCTTCATTTATGTCCTTTTGGTTTCTCCCATGTGTGATTATTTAAAATATTTCCTCTGTACCCATTTAGTGTCACATCACATAGTGGTGCCTATAAGTCCATACTGCCAATGAGTCTTTTTAATGGATAATGTTAAATCATTTATATTCAATATAATTATTAATATGTTAGAGCTGACATCTTCCATTTCATTTTGGATTTTCTGTTATCTTTGTTTTCACTTTCATTTTATTTTTTTACTACCTTTCTGTGGTTAGTAAAAACATTTTTTTAAAAATTCCATTTCGATTCATCTATTATTTGGTGGGTTTTTTTTTTTTTTGCCTATATCTTTCTGTATAGATTTTTTTAATGTTTATACTGAGCATTACATTATATATACATAACTTATTTTAGCTTAGTAATGTTATGATTTTCCCAACTTCAATGAAGCATAAAAGCCTTACCTTCATTTATGTCCTTTTGGTTTCTCCCATGTGTGATTATTTAAAATATTTCCTCTGTACCCATTTAGTGTCACATCACATAGTGGTGCCTATTTATCTTTGCTCTAACCATCAAACAGTTTAGAGAAGCAGAGAAAGAAAGCCTATTGATTTCCCCCACATTTTTGCTTACTTTGGTCTTTATTCCTTATTGATATTCCAAGGTCCTTTCTTTTATTGTTTCCTTTCAGTTTATAAACTTTCATTAGTTATTCTTTTAGGGTCCATCTGTTGGTAACAAATTATCTTCATTTCCCTTTATCTGAGAATGTCTTGATTTCCTCCTTCGTTCTTAAAGGATATTTTCACTGGGTCTAGTACTCTGAGTTGACAGCTCTTTTCTTTCAGCACTTGAAAAATGTCCTGTAACTTCCTTCTGGCCTCTGGTCTCTGATGAGAAATCTGCTGTCCTTCACATTGTTTTTTCCCTCACAGGTAAAAACGTCATTTCTCTTTCTCTCTGCTTTCAAGATTTTTTTTGTCTTTATTTTTCAGAAGTTATTATGATGTATTTGGAGTTGTATTTATTTCTTTTGGGGTTCGTTCAACTAGGTGTCTCTTTTGCTAAGTTCAGGAGGTTTTTAGCCCTGGCATTCTTGCCTTCTCCTTCTGGAATTCTAATGATATGAAAGCTAAGTTTCTGTGATAGTCCCACAGGCCCATGAGGCTCGTTTTATTTTTTGTCAGTTCATTTTCTCTCTGCTGTTTAGATTGGGCCATTTCTATTGTTTTATTTTCCAGGTCACTGATTCTTCCCTCTGTCTGCTCTATTTATTGCTGTTGAGCCCAACCACTGAGTTTTGTGTTTTGGTTTTTATGTTTTCCAGGTTCACTTGGTTCTTCTTTATGTCTTATATTTCTTACTGAGACTGTATTTTTTCATTTGTTTCAAGTGTGTTTGTAAGTGCTTGTTGAAGAATTTTTATGATGGTTGCTTTAAAGCAATTCTAACATCACTATCATGTCAGTGTTGATTGTTTTTGTTTTGTTTTGTTTTCCACTCAGCTTGAGATCTTCCTGATTCTTGGTATGTTGAGTAATTTTCTATCTGTACATTTTGGGTATTATGTTATGAAACTCTTGATTCTATTTAAATATTCTGTTTAGTTGGCTTTTTTTTTCCCCTTATACCTCTTCAGCAAGGTAAGAAGGTACTACTTTGTTATTAAAAGGTGGAATTATAATTTCAAGTTCCCCACTTACCCTCTATGGGTGGTGGAAACTCCTCCTTACTTTTGGCAAGTTCCAGGTCTCCTCTAGGCTCCAATGGCACTTCCTTGTTTGGAAGGTTCAGAAGTACCTTTTTATTTTTCTGCTCCCATGACATTACAAGGTATCCTCATTATTGCTGTGTGGTTGTGAAAGTCCTGACTCTTCCTAGGCCTCCTTGACATCATCCAGGCAGGGGAGAGAATGTGTGATCTTACTTCCCCTGAGTAGAAGTCCAGGCTTCCTATGTGTTCTCTTCCACTGCCAGTGGTGAAGAATGGGGAACAGGGAGTAGGGAGTGTTACTGCCCCATGGGAATGAAAGTCCTGGCTCCTTGCTCAGTCTTCTCTGATACAACCCTGGCAGGGGTTTGGGTACTTTGTTATATTCTGGCAAGGGTAGAGGTCTAGGTTCCCACTTAGCTTTTGCTGGTATGAGTGAGGATAGGGCCATGGTTGTTTTTGTTATTGTGGTGGTGGTGATGGTGGTGGTGGTGGTGGTGGTAGTGTTTGACTATAGTGAAGTGGTTATTGTCTAAAAGTGTTCTGTCTCACTAGCCTGTTCCCTTCCTAGTCCTTTGGCCAGAAAGAGCAGACTTCCATATTCCTTTTCTTTGATAATTGATCTAAAACATTGTTAGGGAGAAACTTTTTTTCATATGGGGCTTAATGTGTCT
>NW_006160040.1:4549184-4559104 GCF_000334495.1 Tupaia belangeri chinensis | reverse complement strand
CTGTTAGTAGGGAGGCAAAGGCAAGTTAAGTAAAAGACTTGCGAACAAAATCTGTGGTGGGTTTCCTATCTACTTATATTTAATAAAATATATCCTATACACCAGAAATCATCTTATTTTTCAGTAGTACTTAGCACAAAGCTAGAAATATGTGTATGTTCACCTAGCCATTCATATATTCATCAGATTTAAGTGGTTTGCATAAGCCCTTAATTTTTTTTTTTTTGAGAAGTTTTTGCTGTAGGGCATGTGCGCTCACCAGAAAGGCAGAGAGAGACAGAGACAGAAAGCAAGAAATCACCCCCCGGGGGGATGGCCACACCACAATCCCTTCTCCTCCATTCTCCTCTTGGAATTTTGGGCACGCATGCACACGTGCCTGGTGTGAGTTTAAGCCACTGAGTCCGGGACTCAAACCATGGTTGACTACATGGTACATGGGAGTCTAGCAATGTAGCCATTATGCCATCTGCTGGTCCCCTGTAAGCCCTCAATTTTATATTACACACTTAGAAAATTATGTCCTAGATTTTTTTTAAGTTGATTAACTTTTAACCAGAGTTTATTGCCTTTTTCTTACTTCTGTTCTTTGTAATATATCATTTGTCAACGCAATTTTGGCATATTTTGTTAGGTAATTTAATATTTAAGAAATTATAATGGTAGCTTGAGAAAAGGTCCCAGGTTCTTAGTTAAACATTCAATTCTGATCTGACCATTGCTACATTATTAAAATATTTGAGATTATGAATATGTCAACTAAAAGTCCTTTTGTTTTCCATGGTGGGAGAAATTTTTTATTGAACTTTTGATTCATTATGTTATCGAAACATCTAACACTTCTTTATTGCCCTCAAAATTCCTTCTTTGGTATAAGGGTTACTTGAGCACAGTACAAGTGTTTGTACAAATAGGTTTGATAGTTTACTGAGTTGATCTTAGAGAAAAGAAATAGCAAAAGGTTGTCTGGTTTCAGTTTAAAGTGATGCACACTCTGTAATTTGAGGATCTATTATTTAAAAATGTATGCTAATTTAACACATAGATGGTTAACAATTCATTTGTTTTTTAAAAAGTTAAAATCAAATCGAGGAAGTGATACCAAGGACTCCTGTTTTAATTTAATCACTTAGCCAAGCACCTGATGTAATTTGCTGGCATTGCCCCAAGAGTCCTTGGGCAAGTGTTTACACACAGAATGAGAGTGGCACAACTGAAATGGTAGATCCATAATAACTTCCCCACGTTTCACATTTCAGTTGATAGAGAAATCAAAAGCTCAAACATTACATACAACCTTTTTATCTTTCCCCACTCTCCATTACCCCCCAAATCTCAGTCTAATACTTTTGTGTCTGATTAATTCAAAGTGTGTTTAAATATAATACAAAGACATAGTATATAACTGAAAGGAGGTCTGCCAACCTAAAAAAAAAAAAGAAAAGAAAATGAGGAAAGGGAGAGCTTTTGTTTTTGTTGTTGCACAAATAATTTCCAGTGCTACAGTTGAAGACTAGCAATTCAAATGAAAATCTCTAATCCCATGGCTGAGGTTTTAATGCTAAAGATAATACTTGGTATCAACAGGCCATGTGTTTCCAGTTGGTTGTTTTCCCAGTCAGGGCTCCTGAGTGAGCTAAGCCTCTACATTCTCTCACAGCTCTCTCTCCACTTGCTCCACTTGACTGACGGTACATGAATGTTAGTGAAATCCCAGCCCCAGCTGTGGTGTAACCTGTGGCCATGAAATAACCTTCCTCGCCTGTGATTTCCCCTGTGTCCCATTCTTGCTTCCTTTTCGAATTTGAAGTTACAGTAACTCACTTAACTTAATTTCTGCATAAATAAGACTAGTTAGAAAAAACAGAAAAGCAACAAGGTTCTTAAAAAACTGAACTGGTAGGTAAAGGAACTCTTAATAGAAACTTGGTTTGTAAATTTATGAGAATATTTGTTCCCATTTCTGCTAACTTATTTTGCAATTTGGATCAACCAGTTTAGAATCTGCAAATACATTAATAAATCTTCTTTACATGATTTGGTGACTTAGGCTTTTAAATACCAGGGATGGGTCTATGACCCCTCAGTTACGATGCTTTAGCAATACTTATCAAGATAAAGATAACCAGTGTTTGCTGGCAGTCTTCAATAGGAAAAGTCACAAGGAGCTCTGTGATTTGCAGATTGGACATTCTTGCCTCCAGTTGCTTTAAATTGGACCTCATCTTGAACTGAAAGTAGTAAAATAAAATGATGACATTAATAGTAACTGTTTGCAAAAGCAAGGAAGAAATTACAGAAAATTGTATGTTATCTATCATGTTTGGGAATGCAGGATGGTATAGTTAAACTGTTATGACTTAAAAGATTATGCAGCATATGCAGTGTATAGGCAACGTTATGAAATAGGCAACATTTATCTTTGGCTATGGTCTTCCTCCATTGCCTGTGAAATCCCTTCCTTGCTCTCAGGTACAGAGCCTATTTCTGCTCCAATATACATCAAATCCTGCTCTTAAGGAAGGAGGTGATTCCAACAATGGAGTTATTTTTGATTGCCACAGCGATCATGTGATCATTATACAAATTCATTCTTTTTTTTAAGAGGTTTTCGCGATAGGGCGCGTGTGCTCGCCAGACAGACAGAGAGAGACAGAGAGACAGAAAGCGAGAAATCACCCCCCGGGGGGATGACCACACTGCAATCCCTTCTCCTCCATTCTCCTCTCGAGATCTTGGGCACACGTTTTAAGCCACCAGGTCCGGAACGTGAACCGTGGTCGACTACGTGGGAGTCCAGCGACATAGCCACCACGCTAACTGCTGGTCCTACAAATTCATTCTTTTTTTATTGTCAGGGGGCACTTGTAACTTGTCAGAGAGAGACAGAGAAAAAGGGAGAAAGGATATCCTCAATGGGGCATGATCACACTACAGTCCTTTCTCTCCATTTCACCATCCTGTTGGGATTTGGGCTATACACACACACACACACACACACACACACACACATCCAGTGTGTTTTTTAAGCTGCCAGGGCTAGGATTTGAACCACAGTTGGCCACGTGGGATCTGGCTTCCTAACCATTAGGCTCAGAGCTTACCCTACACATTTACATTTGATCATCAAAACTTTTAAAATTTTTATTTATTTATTCTATGAATGACAGACAGAGAGGCTGAGACCAAAAAAAAAAAAAAAAGCAGTACCCCCAACAGGGTCTTGATGTCACAGTCCACCCCAGCCTCAACCAGCTAGATCATAGGTATCACGTGCCCAGTTTACTGGGACTGGGGCGGGGGGCAGGGTTGTCTCTGGGCTCAAAACTTTCCCATGTGGGTCAGCCTTGCACAGTGTAGTGTTTTCTCTCTGTGCCTCAGTGCTGCACCAGAAAATATTTTTAATGTAAATACCACAGGCAATTCTGTCCCAAATGCCACCCAGTGAATACATGCCCCCAGATGAGTGTATATTGAGAAACAGCTATCTGTTGTGTTCTCTATGGTCTGAGTTCTTGCTTACTTCTCATAGAAAGAGCATATTTGGTGTTGAGGGCAATTCAGGTGTTAAAGACTTGTGCTTTTCTAGTACAAGGCTCCTAAGCAGAAGCCAGTGACTTCAACTAGTGCTAAAGCAAATAAAGTCATCTGTTCTGCTTCCTCAGGACAAATGTCTTCTTTGGACTTAGGCAGAGCGGTTTGTCAGTCTCTGGCGTGGCACCTTCTGAAAGAGATTCCCAAGGATAATTATATATATATATATGATTTTGACCTTACATACCTTCATAAGGTTTGAATCCATTGTATAGCATAATGAATTTTCTCTTTTGTAGGGTATTCACATTTTTTTTTTTTTGGAGAGTTTTTTGCTATAGGGCGCGTGTGCTCACCAGAAGGACAGAGAGAGACAGAGAGACAGAAAGTGAGAAATCACGCCCTGGTGGGTGGGATGGCCATGCAGCAATCCCTTCTCCTCCATTCCCCTCTTGGGATCTTGGGCACACATGTACAAGCGCCCGGCATGAGTTTAAGCCACCAGATCTGGGACTTGAACTGTAGTCGATGACATGGGAGTCTAGTGATACAGCCATTACACCAACTGCTGGTCCCAGGTATTCACATTTGAACAAAAGATAATGAAATTAATCTGCTTACGTAATTACAGGCATCACTGAACCTCAACCAAATGCATGAAAGAAAAACAACTAGATATAATTTTACCGTTTTCATCTCTAAGAAAGAATTTGAGTGATAAGTTTTGTGAATTGTTTTGGTTTATAATAACATATCTAATATTAAACCAAGCAATCAGCCATTTGCTTTAGCAAATCCTAAGGCCAGTCCTGATTTTACACATGGCTGTCCAAGTTTTTAAAAACTATAATGTGATAAATATATCAACATTAAAACTATGTATTTCTCCTTTGCTTCTTGGTTCCTTCATCTATAGAATTTGGTATACACTCCAAGTTCCTATTCTTGCTGCACCCGATATTTCATAGTTATTTTAACTCTGAAATTCTGTAATTATTACATCAGCTATGGACTAAATGCTGAATGTGATTGCATCATTTAATCTGAGGGAAATTTAGCATCTTAGAGTACTTAAAAATCATCCCTATGAATTAAGTTTGCCTTAACTTTTGCTATACAAAGATACTACTTAGTTGAGTTTTATGGCTTCTATGGCCATTTAGTATTTACTAAGTAAAATAAAAACACACTTTTCTCTGTGCTCTAAAGCCAATTTTAAAGGATAAGTGGAAACACACACACACAATTTTTAGAACCTCACTGGATGACATTTGAACTAAGATTTTGATCAAAAGTACATTTTTATAGAAAATTAGAAAATAGTAGTACAATATTTTTGTATCAAAGAGTCTTAAATAGCATGGTTGATAAATGAGGTAACTTGTTTTTCTGGACTTATGGCCCATTGGGGAGGGAAAGATTGTCTTTACTACTTAGAATGTTTTTGTGTCTTTTTATTGCTATATCAGGAATATAATGAGAGTTATATTTTGGCTACACTTTATAGGCAAGGACCCTGTAGAAAAAAAGACAAGGGACCGTGGTCAGTATGTTAGTTTCCTGATTCAAGTGCTGAACCAAAGCCAATGAAAGTTTCTTAACATCTGTAAGCCTTTTCGTTAGTGCTGATGGGGCAAATGTACCTCTTTTTCTCTGTCTCAGATTTATGACTGTTTTATTATTTTAAGAGCATTTTGTTATTAGGTTAGAAAGAGAACTGTAAGTGAATATATGATTCTTTACTAATGGAGAAAAGCTGAGAATAATAGCTCAACTAGAAACAAGAAGGCTGAAATTGTGGTAGCACTTCCTCCAGGTATATAATTCAGACTTAAGCAGAGTTGTCTGAAAGCTAACAGGAAAAGAAACTACTTATGAAGTGTTAAAACCACAATCTTAAGAAAAAAAAATTATAATGTCCTATTATAGAGTATTAAGAACTATCACAGTCAAACTGCTTTAGCAGTATTTAATAAATATCCTTTCCCACAAACTTAAGATAGAAAGAAAAACACCAGATCCCAACATTGTTTTTTCTTTAGTTTAATTAATTTATTTCTTCCATGAGTGAGAGGCAGAAAGGGGAGAGAGGGAGCATTAGAGACAGTACTCCCAGCAGGTCTTGACATTGCAGTCCACTCCAGCCATCAGCCAGCCCCATTTGGGCACACATGTGCCAGCCTACTGTTAGAGGTCTCTGGCCAGAAATGGGAACCTTCCACATGGTGTTGCCTTGCAGAGCATCACATTTTACTGCTGTGTTGTCATCTGCTCCCTAATTTTTTCATTCTTCTTGATCCATGTGTCTATCAATACTGGTAGCTATTTATGTTAGGCAAAAAATGATGCTCAGTGGGACCAGCAGTTAGCGTAATGCCTATGTCGCTGAACTCCCATGTAGTCGACTGCAGTTTGAGTCCCGGACCCAGTGGCACATTTGCGTGTGTGCCCAAGATCCTGAGAGGAGAATGGAGGAGAGGGGATTGCGGTGTGGCCATCCCCTTGGGGGGTGATTTCTCGCTTTCTATCTGTCTCTCTCTGTCTTTCTGGCAAGCGCACGTGCCCTATAGCAAAAAACTCTAAAAAAAAACCATGATGCTCAGGCATTCCATGTCTCCCAAAAAGATATAGTCCAAAGTTAAAATTCATATTAATAATTTGAAACTCTGAACTTACTTTCTCACGTAAGCGTATCCTAAAACCAACCTACAAAAACTGATTTTAACTGCATAGGGTTATTGAACTATAGACCTGGTAACACAAATTATGTTTAGATTTTATTTAAGCAGTGTGTCTATGAAAAAATTCCAACTAAGTTTTAACTGGAGATTCCAACAACACTCCCTTGCTCCCTCTCCATTCTGCCAAATCTTGTCTTCCCTCGGGGTACGCTGGTAGGTTTCAGTAAGAGGTAGGAAAGGGTGGAAGTTCTAAGTGGGGGTTAGAATTGGGAGAGAATAGTGGGGAGCCTTTTGATGGTTTCTAAAGTTTTTTGATGTTAGCAGTGCAGAAGGGCAGTTGCTATACTCTGAAAGTTCCAGAAGTTTAACAGTAAACTTGTCCCTGTTAGTCACTAGTATGCAAAGGAGGTTGTGAGGATGTATGGAGCTCAGTAAAAGTCTATGAATATGTGTTCCTGTCCTTCCTCCCTTTAGTTTCCTTTGCCTTTGTCCACATCTCTGCCTTCCTCCCTGAGAATCCTCCTCCATACCTAAATATTGTATAAGGTTCTTCCTACCACTGCATATGTTGGCTTTCCTCAATCCTTTACACTCACTTATCTTTCTGTAGAAAAACTTGGGGTCACAGAGGTGTGGTGCACAAATGAACAGAACAAAATCTAATCTATATTTTTAAAGAATACCTGAGTTAGCTCTCTGAAGTTAGGGTCTGTTTTATTCATCACCTAAAGCAATGCCTAGCACACAGTAGACATTCAACAGAAATTTGTTGAGTGAGTAGTGAACAAATGAACATGGTTTTGGTTTTTTTTGTTTTTGTTTTTCTCTTCGGAGTTAAACTTCTGGGATGAAGAGCAAAATGGAGCCCACAGAGGTTGAGGAGGGAGGGGTAGAGTATAAGTTAGGTTAGGAATAAGGTAGGCAATGGTAGGGCAGCTGAATGAGTTCACTTGCCCCTTTACTGTCCTTTAACACACTATGGAAATGGGTCCAAAGGGAAGAGAGCCAGCAAGAGTCCAGGAGTCTGAATGGGAAAAAGAAGAAAGGAAACAGAAAAATTGAGACCGTAACTTAAGAAATTAAGTGAACTTGAAAGTTGAATTTTATTTTTTTCTCTTTCATTTATGTTTATATTAGGCTACCAGAGACAGGAAAATCAACACAGGAATTTTTAAAAAGGAAAGTTTTCTTTCTTATATAGATAAAGGCAATCCAGAACTGGTTTAGAATTTCCTTAGTCATCAGGAATTCAGAGCCCTTCTCTGTTGCTCCAGCAGCCTTAAGATGTGACTTCCATTTCTGAGACAGACAACCGATGGCTGCTCCAGCTCCAGCCCTTACATCCACATTTCAGACAGAGGGAGAATTTACTGGGAGAACACGCACTTTAGTGACATGTACTGTGCATACCCACTTCCCTTTCTACTTACTGGCCTAAGCTTAGTCACCTGGTCACACCCAGCTTCTAGGAAAGCTCGATTATGTAGTCTTTATTCAGAATGGCAGTGCGTTCAGCTAACGATATGAGGGTTTTATGTTAACTGTAGAAGGAGACAGCTAGCCATCTCTACCAACAGATTTTTTTGACCAACTAATTTTTTTAATGTATGTCAATAATAAAGAAGTGTTAAATTAGTGAAAAGATTAAATATTATATTATTTTTAAAATATAGGTTCCAAAGCAGCAGTTAGCATAATGGCTATGTTGCTGGACTCCCATATAGTTGACCGTGGTTCGAGTCCTGGACCCGGCGGCTTAAACTCACTCCAGGCGCGTGTGCGTGCATGCCCAAGATCCTGAGAGGAAAATGGAGGAGAAGGGATTATGGCGTGGCCACACACACACCCCCCCCCGAGGGGGTGATTTCTCACTTTCTGTCTCTCTGTCTCTCTCTGTCTTTCTGGCGAGCGCATGTGCCCTGTAGCAAAAACCTCTCCAAAAAAAAAAAAAAGAAAGAAAGAAAATATAGGTTCTTTTATCATATGTAAAAATCAGTGAGGCTAGACTAGCACTAAATTATTTATAGATACTTAGTAAATTTTATAATTAGAGAAGTAATTATATTGTTATAAATGCCAAACTTTAAAAAGTACATTCATACCTAGTAGTTTTTATCTTAGATACATATTGTCCAAGCCCAAAATACCAAAAAGAGGAGTAAAATTATGATTATTTTATAAATGCTGGGCTCAAGAGTTGTTTGAGAAAGGACTGCTGGTCTAATATACTGTGGCCCTTACTATGTAGCTCCCACAGTCAGAACTTAATGAACACTCCCCATGGTTCTCTGAGATTATTGTATTACCATTCCCATTATACAGACCAGGGTATCCAGGCTAAGAGCTATTTCATTTATCCTTGGGATCTGGGTCACTGGACTCTGCTGCTAATGCTTTTAGCCATTTTACTTTGCTTCTGCTCCTTTATAAATGATTAATAGTATACTTCATCTGATTGTCATCTTATCACTACACAGAAACACAGCTGGAATCAATTATGAGAGGCAGTGTTAAATAAATGCTTGTCTTTAACTTACAAATATTTGTGCTGTCCCAGTGAACCTGATATTATGAAGGTGCCAAACATTGGCACTGTTATATAGTGGTAACTTGCTTGTTTCTAATAGTTTTCATATTTATCTCATTTTGTTCTCTCAACTACCTCATAAAGCACTCCCATTCTACAAATGAAAAATCTACGGAAAGAAGAGATAAAATAATGTCCTAGAGTTGGGATCTAAATCTTCTTGTTTTAATTTCAGAATCTTACCACTTAATTATGCTGCCTTAAACTCTAAAGGTAATTACACAGGGACATTATTGAGTAATAACAACTGGAGGCACCTGTCTGCAAGTGAACAGTTACAAACAGAAATCACCCCATATTCTGTTCAAAAGCATCTGCATCAAAACCACCTTTGATGGGAACCAGCAGTTAGCGTAATGGCTATGTCGCTGGACTCCCACGTAGTCGACCGTGGTTCGTGTCCCGGACCCAGTGGCTTAAAACTCACGCCGGGCGCGTGTGCGTGCGTGCCCAAGATCCCGAGAGGAGAATGGAGGAGAAGGGATTGCGGCGTGACCATCCCCCCTGGGGGGTGATTTCTCGCTTTCTGTCTCTATGTCTCTCTCTGTCTGGCGAGTGCACGCGCCCTACAGTGAAAATCTCTCAAAAAAAAAAAAAAAACCACCTTTGCTAATACCACCTGTACATTAGGTATAAAGTGAAATAAAGCAAAAGCCTTCTTGGAGAAATATAAATTATTTTTCTAATTAATGATTGATTTTTAAGAGTCAGTCTTTTTTTATTTGTTTCTCTTTTTTTTTGGGGGGGGGCGGAGGTATTATAGGACACATGCACTCGCCAGAGACGGGCAGAGAGAGAGAGACAGTGAGAGGGAAAGTGAGAAATTACCCTCAGGGGAGATGGCCATGCTACAGTCCCTTCTCAGTTCTCCTCTCGGGATTTTGGGCATGCATGCACTCATGCCTGGCATGAATTTCAAGCCACTATGTCCAAGACTTGAACTGCAGTTGGCCATGCAGGAGCCCAGGGCTTTAACCACTATGCCACCTGTGGCCCCAAGAGTCTGCCATCTTAAATTTACTATGTCCCTTTCCTTCCATTGCTGCCACCATCACTCTGCTTTGTACCCTAGTTACCTCTTGACTAGACCACTGCACTCTCTTTAACTTAAAGTCTGC
>NW_006160040.1:4548814-4549168 GCF_000334495.1 Tupaia belangeri chinensis | reverse complement strand
CCCTACAACTCAGACCATCTTGGAAGGAGGTCCAGATCTTCTAAAATCACAGTTTGATCACCTCATTTCCCTGCCTAAAACATTCGTATAGTTCCTTGATGTTTTCTCCTCCTCTAACTCCACAGCACTGTTTGTACCTTTGACATCATTCCTCTTTATGTGGTTCTTTATTGGAGTATAAGGCTCCTTAGGGCTGAAATTGTGATTCATCTTTGTATACCCTGAAATACCTGGTATGGGTTCTCACAAAGCACCATGCTCTCTGTAGATAGTTGTTTCGTGACACTTGTTGAAGTCTTTGCTCTCTTCTGGCCAAAATGTGGCTTTAAATGTGTGTATATATATATATATATA
>NW_006160040.1:4524490-4546645 GCF_000334495.1 Tupaia belangeri chinensis | reverse complement strand
ATATATATATATATACACATACATACACACACACACACACATATGCACACACACACATATATGTATGTATATAGTTTATTGTACATTATAAAAAAAATCTTCTTATCTTAGTGGTGACTCTGAACGAAGCCTTCATTAAGGAACTTGGTCAGATGAAAGAAAAGAAGGCTTTGAGTATTTCCTTTCATGAGATTGAGGCCATCCTCCAATTTATACTCTTCCTTATTTTAGCATGCCTATATATGTATCTTCTTACCTGTCCATATATCATAGTCTAAGTCTGTTTCCTGATCATATTCCCTTCCACACTTCCTCTGTTTCACCCATTGTCTACCAGGGGATTAAATGTTGGAAAAGATGGGCCATTTCCTACCCTGGGAGTTTTCAGTCTGACAACCAGCCTGGATAACCCACTGGGAGTTCCAGTGCCCGGAGATGAGTGCTGCAACAGGAGACACTCAGAGAGGAAACATCACACCTGGGAGAGTAGGGATGGGGACGGTTCTCCAAAGCAGTGACTTCCAGCTTCAGGCTGAAGATAGTGGGCCAGGATTAGAAGGAAAAGTCTTGTAGTTAGAGGAAGAGCCCAAGCCCACGAATGATTCCAGTAAATGGACTGTGAAATTCAGTGCAGTCGTGAGACGGGAGAGGAAGGAGAGTGGGAAGTTTCTCTACGTCCCTCGCATGTGCACAGAGTCCCTTTACCCCAGCGCACCGTACACGGTTACTACCGTCACCACTTTATACTACTGCTCAGAAATCTCTGGGGGTGCCTTTATTGCCCCTTGCAGAGTCCAGTTTCTTTCCTAAAACCGACCCTGTTTCTCATTAGCACTACCGCACAGGCCTGCCAGAGCCAAGCAACCTTGCTGCCTCTCTAGTGTATCTAGCTTCTCTCTGTGCCATACCCCACTTCCCATCTGGTCTTAACTGGCTGCTCCCAGAGAGTTGCACTTTGTGACATGTAATTCAAAACAGAATTACACATTGCTTAATGTCATTCCCTGATTATTTCGAAGTCTTCTATGATCAACTAGGTTGTAAACTCTGTAAGAGCTGTCTCTGAAGCTGCATTTTAAACTGTTGAGTAGTGAAAAGGAAAAGGCACTGGACCCAAAGTCAGAACAGACTTGCGTTGGACCAGTAGCTCTGCCACTCAGTTGCACAATGGGTTTCTTAAAAATAATGGGGTCCGTCTCACAAGATTGTTGTGAGAATGTGTATAAGTCACTCTGTGAAATTAATTTATGCACTATAAAATATATACGTTTTATATTTTGTTTCACAGTTCCTACATAGAGCAACCATTTTTATCCTTCATTTATGTTTCCTTCTGAGACTGTAGGAGTTTGAGAATTCCAACCATATTTTTTTTTCCTTTGAGACGCATTTCTTTCTAACCTTGGTTAAAAAAAAACAGGTCCTGGTTATTTTTATTCTTCTTCTGTTAGACTCATTTCTATCCCTTTCTCAAACATATATGAAATCATTTTAGGCATCTAAGAATGGGATATTTTTAAACATGAAAAACAAATTCAGATCTATTGATACACTGGAGAAATTCCCCACTGTCTTTTCCCTTGGTATATTGTGTTTGCACAGGAAGGAGTTTATTTCTAGCAATTCATGTCTTTACATAATGCTCTGGGCAGCAAGTGTTGATTGTGCCTTTGTGGACATGCAGTTTTGTTTTTTTTTTTTCTCAACTATTTAATTTAATTTATTATTGTTACTATTTTATCATTTAACCAGAGAGAGAGGAAAAGTGAAAAAGCAAGCTGCCAGGTCAGGGACTTGAGCTACAGTCAGCATGTGGGTGTCCAGCACCTCAATCACCATGCCACCTGCCACTCCCTACATGCACAGTTCTAAATCCATTTTTCTTATTTTTGATTGTCAGACATCTCCTTAGACCAGATCATCTTCTCAGATGAGGGGATCCTAGCAATGGCTTTCTTTTGGGGTATTGATGCTCAGGTTCTGGGAGTTCCAGAGCCAGGTATCCAGTGCAGGACCAGAGTAGAGAATCAGAGGAAACAGGCACATACCTGTAAGATTCACATGTCTGTAAAAGCTATGATCAAGTTAAAAGGTCATTTTATTTTTACCTACCACTTGTAGTGGGTTGGGGAAATAATTAACATACTGAAGAGTAATTACCTTAATATCTAAGAACTTAATGCTATTTGTCAGTCTTGACTATAAGAACCTTATTGAGAGGTCAAAGAAACTCAGAAAAAATGGACTTTGATAAGATACAAATATATATAGGAGAATAACTTGAATGTTTCCTTCCTCGCTTCTAAGAAAAACAGGGAGTAGACAAATCGTTTGTTACTGGAGGAAAGAAATGGGATTGGAGGAGGGGAGGTGGTAGGAAGATGGCAGCATTTTAAATTCAGTATTCACAGCATCTTAAGCAATAATTCACACTCAAGAAAAAGATTTAATAAAGCAAAATCATTTTTTTTCATAAGAATTGTTCTGAATAGTACAATTGGCATGAATCAAGTGCATTTAGTCTGGAGACCAACTTTTTGGTTCAATTATTGTGTTTTAAACTGTGGTTTCTATTGTTAATAGTGTCCTTAGTCACCACTGGCTAGGAAAAGTCTTTCTAGGACACAGAGTCCTATAATGCTTAAAAATTGTAGGGCTTTGAATTCCTTATAAAATTTAGCACCATTCTTCTTCCTTTAGTCTCCCATTTACTGCGTAAATTATTGCAAATCTCCTGTAGTAAATAATTTCCTTAAGCAGAGAGGGAAGAAAAGTGTCTCGAAATAATCTTCATACACTAAATCTCCGTTTTAGAGTAGGCATTAAGCTGTAAGAATTTTAAACTACTATTGAGTGAATAGTTTATAGACTCTTAAGTCTATATGACAGTTAGTGTACATTTTAAAGGTAGTCTTCAAACCCAATTCAAAGATATCATCTCTCATGTCACCATAGGCACCACTGTGTGATTCTAGTACCATTATTTTCATTTTTCAGTTGCAGATTTCTTGGAAAGTTTTTGGGCATGTTATTTTCTGATACAAATGGTCATGTATTAAGATGCTTTTTGAAAGGGTCTCTGTCCAATGCACTGATTCCATGACCTAGTTTTGTTTTTGTGAGGTTCTGAGACTGAGAGAATCATTTTTATGTTTTGTTTTATGTAAAGGATGCATTAGTGTACCAGAGAGATGGGGGGAGGGAAGGAGGAGAAGAGAGGACGAGAGAGAGAGAGAGAGAGGAAGCAACCCCCAGTGGGGCCTGGTCACCTTGCAATTTTTTCCCCCTCTTTTATCTATTCTATCAGGATTCTGGGCATTTTTCAAGCCACTGGGACCTGGATTCAAACCATGGCCAGCCATGTACGAGTTGGTACCCTTGCACAGCGCTTAACCACTGGGCACAGGGCCTGCCCAGGAAATGGTTTTAAGTGGCAGATCTTTGCCTCTGTGCTGTGTGCTGCCCAACTTCCCATGTAGCATCAACTAATAATTGCTTTTTTTTTTTAACTAATAATTGCTTTTAAGAGAGCTTTTTTTTAATGATTCATTGGTACTAGAAGTAATTGTTTAACCCTGCATTACTCCAATATTTGCTGCTCTATTATCTGGAAGAAAAAATATTGTACTTTTTTACTGTATAGAGTTAATGTAGTAGAAAATCATCAGCAAGTGATTAATTTAACATGCATGCATACAAATGTACCAAAGGAATACCTGGGGTGGGCCTGCTAGTGGTGTGGTTAAGGTGGCTAAATTCCCCATGGCCAGCTACTTGGTTTAAGGCTTGGACCCAGTGGCTTAAAAAAATATGCCAGGCACTAGGGCTGGCAGGTGGCATGGTGGTTAAGGGCGCTGGACTCCCACATGACTGACCGGGGGTCGAGTCCTAGACCTGGCCGCTTGCTTTCTCACTTTCTTTCTCTCTCTCTCTCTCTTTCTCTGTCTCCCCCTCCTCCTCTGGTCGAATTAAAATAAAGTTAAATTTAAAAATTCTTAAAAAATAAAAAAGGCTCAGGTACATGTGCCCTATAGCAACATTTAAAAAGAGAGAGAGAGAGATTATTCACGGGGAGGCTTCATTGAGACTTCAGCCCTTTGGGGTTGCTTTACAATGGGGCCTCTGGCCCACCTCCTAATCCCTGAGGCCTAGACTTTGCCCTCTGCCCTTTATGCTACTCCTTCAGGTTCCTGGGGCCACAGCTGCCACCTCAGTGCCCACTTCCTCTCTGGATTCCTCCTGTGAATCTTTTGGCTTCTGAGGATTATTGTGTTGCCAGTTCAGCCACTTTAAATCATATTTCTTATAGAAATATGTTTAGATGTCTTGTTCCGTATGAGGAAGAATCAGTTACACAGTCTGTGGGAGGGTGGTGCTGTCAGCCTCTTTCAGTCTCATAAGACTATTCACCCTTTTAGGAGGTAGGTCCTGCTGCTGTGCTGTCCAGGTTCTGATTTCTGCTTTTAAGAACTTTTCTGATTCTTCCCTGGTGATTAAATGATTGATGAGCCCCTTTTTCTCTGCTATTAGTTTGAAAACAGCCCCTACTCCCTTTTAAATTACTGTGGACTTAGAAACTAGATAAACAAGCTTGTTACACTTTTATCCCAAGCGAAAGTAAATTGCCTCTAAGAGAAGCAGGCCAAGGCTGTTTATGTGTTTGTTTTGTTTTGTTTTCTCTCTCTTTTACATGAGATGTTACACTGGAAGATGTTTTTACTCATTTTTGTTGTTGTTGGATTCATACTTACTGCTTTTTCCTTAATATTCTGTGTGCAAAGGTTATAATGCAGTGAAAATGTATCTTAAGTACCTATTATATGTAATGTACTGGTAGTTACCATTTCAAAATGAGATAAATAGGTTCATAAGCATGCTTCCTCAAATCCTTGCATCTGAAACAGAATCTACTCTCAACACAGACCGAAAGGGACATCTATTCTGTGATTGTACCTTAACTGAGCACAACATAGGGACATCCACAAATACTACTTTAAACCATATCCAAAATGTTGTTGCTGGTATTTTGGAGGGTAAGAGTAAACTTGTCACCAAGACAAAATTTTCAAGTGTTTTGTGCATGCATAGCATTTTTTTTTTTTCTTGAGAAGACCTCCCAAGAAAGTTATGATAATGTATCCTTAGTAAGACACTGAGAGAAAAATTCGAGTGTCCGGGAGAAATGTATGAAAGTTCGGAGAGGAGCCGCAGGCGGGTGAAGGGGATGAAGGAAATTGGGTTAGGGTTAATGTATGAGGAGGGCAGGAACAGAGGTGCTGTGGGGCCCTTATATTTTACATGTAGTGCTGTGGGAAGCCAGTCCAGAGTCCTGTGAGCGGGATGGTGTTCTGATGACTTGGTCAGAGTGTGGGGTGAACAGTTGTACCAGAGAGATTGCAGGGAAAACAGTGCAGGGGACACAGGGAGAAATGAGTCTGTGCTCCATAGACCTCTTTCCCGGTGGACACCCGGTCACTGAAATAGTTAACAGTGAGAAAGTAAATTAAAACGTTGTCCAGCAGGGCCCTGCAGGCGGCATAGTGGCCAAAGTGCTGGATTCCCACATGGCTTATCATGGTTTGAGTCCTGGACCTGGTTGCTTGAAAATCATGTGGGGCAAAACAAACAAACAAACAAACAAAAAAACATAGTAAGGGAAGGAGGCAGCAGGTGGCATGTGGTTAAAGGTGCTGGACTCCCACATGGCCAGCTGTGGTTCAAGTACCGGGCCTAGTGGCTTTCTTTCTTGCTTTCTATCTCTCTCTGGTCAAATTAAAACATAAATAAAGAAAGTTGAATAAAAAAATTATTATTTAAAAAAAAAGACAATCGTGTGTTGGGCACATGCACATGTGTGCCCAAAATTCTGAGAGGAGAACAGAGAGGGGACCCTCTCGCAGTGTGGCCCCTCAGCGGCAGTTTCTTATTTTCCCTCTCTCTGTGTCTCTCCATCTCACTCACTCTGTCTCTCTCTGTAGCAAGCGCACGTGCCCTATGACAGAACAAAAACAAAACCATTATCAGTCAGCCTCGTGGGGTAGTTGACGGAACATGCATTTGGAGTCAGACATGCTTGAGTTCTAACCTTTACTCAGGACACTTCCTGACAGTGGCCTCGAGTTAGGTACTTAACTTCTCTATTTCACAGCTTTCTATTTGTTAAATGAAGATGCCATCTATCTAAAGGGTTATTATGAGATTTAAATGAGTCAAAATATATGTAAAATGCTGTGGAACAGTGCCTGACACATACTAACCCTAATATGTTTTAGTTATTCATTAATGTTATCAAATATGAAACCTAGAAGTATAGCATCTATTTATTTCGAATCTTATACCATGAAACTGAGTTACTGGTTTTGAAACTCTCCATCGATTGGCACTCTGTTACCCAAATGCGACAGTCACAGTTAGCT
Source organism: Tupaia belangeri chinensis (assembly GCF_000334495.1). Taxonomy (NCBI): domain Eukaryota; kingdom Metazoa; phylum Chordata; class Mammalia; order Scandentia; family Tupaiidae; genus Tupaia; species Tupaia belangeri. Next base: position 4,540,229 of record NW_006160040.1, on the reverse strand, counting down.
TTTAGCATAGCATAAAATCCTGTGTTCCAAGCCCTTTTAACGATTTGCCTCTTGCAGCTTAAGGCATTTCTCAGTCTAGGTGCCCTTTTAGGAGAAAAACAAAAACTTCAAGTGGATGGATCACTATAAGGAATTATAAAAAAGAGGGAAGAGAAAGAAAAAAGATATGGATATTATTCCAAAAATTATATAGACTGGGAAGGGAAAAAAATGCCTGGCACATAGTAGGTACTTAATTAACACTGCTTGAATGAATGTGAAAAATGTAAAACCAGTATTTCCACATAGAGAGAGGTTTACAAATTTAACCAATGCTCAATATATTTGTATTGATGAAACTTTTAGTAATATTTGGGTGAATATTGTTCTGAGCTACTAAGGTTTAAACATCCAGAGAAAATGTAGAGTGAATGAGCTTAATGAGCTTAATGTAGAATGTCTCTTTCCCATATGATGTAATGAAACTACTTTTCTTCTTATTTCAACATGTCTTAGTTATCTGCAACAATTGAGGATAGAGGAGAATGATGAAATAAGGATATCACTAATCAATAAACCTAGAGCTAGTCTCTGAACATTATGAAATCTTCCTTTATCTCCAATGGTATATAGTATAAAGTGAAATACTGAAGGAAAAGCATTCAGGCATGCTTTTTCCTCAGCTGCATACAGTATTACAGTCGTCCCTCAGTATCTCCAGGGGATTGGTTCCAGGACCCCCACAGATACCTACATCTGCCCATGCATAAGTCCCTTACAGGTGGTGTCATATTTACATATAACCTGTGCACATCCTCCTTTGTGCTTTATCTCCGGCTTACTTGTAATACCTAATACAATGTAAATGCTATATAAGCAATTCCTCACTAAATTGTCTGAGAACAGTGACAAGGCTGTACGTGTTCAGTACTTATGCAACCATCTTAGGCCTAACTACTTAGTATCCGTCAGCAACAATAGAACATTTTCCATCCTCAGTTGGCTTAATCTGAGGATGTGGAATTCGTGGATATAGAAGACTAGCTCTATTAGCAAACTTCCTCCTGTGCTTTGTTTTCTCTCTTATTTTTAATTTGCCAGAGGGTGCATGCTCTCAACTGGAGAGAGAGAAGGGGTGGGGGGGAAAGCACCCACAATGGGGCATGGGCACACCACAATCCCTTGTTCTCTATTCTCCCTCCTCTTGGATTTTGGGCACACAGGCACATGCTCCCAGCCCGCCATCTGGGATCCAGGTGCCTTAACCACCAGGCCACGGGCTGGCCCAAACCCCTGTGTTTCAGAGTGCCTGGTGGGTGTAGGAAGTAAGATAATGACAGGGCAAGCTGATCTACTTAAAATAATTATTTTTTAGGGAACTAAAACTAGCAAATTGTTTAAGTAGTAATTGAAGAGAAAACTAAAGGTGGTTCTTGAACATTTTCATAGAAAATACTAGAAACTGTTTTAGAATATAATTTTGATAGGCCAGAAGAAAATGGAGAACATTAAAATGAATGTTACACAGCATTTTTGTCTCTATATTACGAGTGATATTCTGTCAGTTTGAGCCAACACTGAAGTTTGCACTAAACATGACAGTAGTGAAATCCGTTAACTCTTGAAAAGTCCTTTCCAAATCCTCAGAAAACTTTCTCTCAAAGAAGTATATGTATTGAGTAGTAGAGATGGAGAAGGAACGTGTTACAGAATGGCACTGCACTTTGCTCAGTTTGCTTGATCTTGTATTAGTTTTGAAGGTTGAATTTATATGTGGTTGATTTTACTCATTTTCTATTTGAAAATTTGTTACTGAGGTTCCCTCTTTTTGATTTTGGAAATTGAGTGTTAGAGAATTTAAATAAAAAGAATATTTTCTTATAGATATTCCTACCTTTATCTTTTATGCATAGCAAGAAAGAAAATTTCCCATAAAATTCCATATTTTTATTAAAAAATCATTAACGTATTTATGGTAACTTTAATATATACAAGATCTGGGACAATAAAGATGAAATGGATTATCACTACATTATTAATATCTGATACATTTGGTCAAGGTGAGGTGAAGAGATTTCATCTTTATCAGTTACTTTTACCCTAGGACATTGTATCCTGTTTCATAACTTGTGTTCTGTTCCGACACTATGTAAGGTTTTTTTGTTTTTTGTTTTTTAAAAAAAAAGAAAGAGAAAGAAAGAAACATAAAAACATTGCAAGTTGGACCTCATTGGTATCTGGAACAGTTGAGTCCTTACCTGTTTGTCTGCTTTGTGATTGGCTGAAAGCTGTTGCTAAGCTTGTTTTTTGTTCTTAGGGCCTCCTCTTGGATTTTGGGCACACAGGCACATGCTCCCAGCCCGCCATCTGGGATCCAGGTGCCTTAACCACCAGGCCACGGGCTGGCCCAAACCCCTGTGTTTCAGAGTGCCTGGTGGGTGTAGGAAGTAAGATAATGACAGGGCAAGCTGATCTACTTAAAATAATTATTTTTTAGGGAACTAAAACTAGCAAATTGTTTAAGTAGTAATTGAAGAGAAAACTAAAGGTGGTTCTTGAACATTTTCATAGAAAATACTAGAAACTGTTTTAGAATATAATTTTGATAGGCCAGAAGAAAATGGAGAACATTAAAATGAATGTTACACAGCATTTTTGTCTCTATATTACGAGTGATATTCTGTCAGTTTGAGCCAACACTGAAGTTTGCACTAAACATGACAGTAGTGAAATCCGTTAACTCTTGAAAAGTCCTTTCCAAATCCTCAGAAAACTTTCTCTCAAAGAAGTATATGTATTGAGTAGTAGAGATGGAGAAGGAACGTGTTACAGAATGGCACTGCACTTTGCTCAGTTTGCTTGATCTTGTATTAGTTTTGAAGGTTGAATTTATATGTGGTTGATTTTACTCATTTTCTATTTGAAAATTTGTTACTGAGGTTCCCTCTTTTTGATTTTGGAAATTGAGTGTTAGAGAATTTAAATAAAAAGAATATTTTCTTATAGATATTCCTACCTTTATCTTTTATGCATAGCAAGAAAGAAAATTTCCCATAAAATTCCATATTTTTATTAAAAAATCATTAACGTATTTATGGTAACTTTAATATATACAAGATCTGGGACAATAAAGATGAAATGGATTATCACTACATTATTAATATCTGATACATTTGGTCAAGGTGAGGTGAAGAGATTTCATCTTTATCAGTTACTTTTACCCTAGGACATTGTATCCTGTTTCATAACTTGTGTTCTGTTCCGACACTATGTAAGGTTTTTTTGTTTTTTGTTTTTTAAAAAAAAAGAAAGAGAAAGAAAGAAACATAAAAACATTGCAAGTTGGACCTCATTGGTATCTGGAACAGTTGAGTCCTTACCTGTTTGTCTGCTTTGTGATTGGCTGAAAGCTGTTGCTAAGCTTGTTTTTTGTTCTTAGGGAAAGTTAAAAGTTGAGTGTGACCTATTTGAACTGCATCCTGCTGCTTTTGACTCTGTTTTGCTCTTTCGGCTGCTCCACATACTTTTTTTCTGGCATCCTTTGAAGTTTAGATTTTAAAATCTACCTACTTCTAAATTTAGTTTGCAGTATTTTAAGACTTGGAAGGCTTTTTTTTTTTTAATTGCCCAAATTAAAGTACTATGATTTAAATTTTAAAATGTGGTCACTACTTAAAAGTTGAGTTTACTGACAGAAAGCAAGTTCTAATTATAGAGAATAAATACATTATTTTAAAACTTGTTATAAACATGAAAGATTATCTGGATGTCAGTATAATATCCTTGTTAATAAGAAAATCCAAAGTAATTAATTTCATTCTTTTTCAATTGAAATGTAATGTGAATATACTTATTTGTTTGGTCAAATTTTTGTGATTTAAGGCAAAGGCTATTGTTTGATCATACTGACATGTGTGTCACTGAAGGACAAGGTTTTTATTCATGTGTTCTTGAGAAGGGCTGGAACGATCCATAATCCTTTCAGTTACAGACTGGATCCAGGACAGCCTAAGTGAACGTTCTGGTGGAAGACTCGTTTGGTTTGTAACTCAGGAGACCGCCATGAACTGTTTGATTCCAAGCACCTTTCTCTTCAGGGCTCTATTTGGTACTGATGGAAATGAGACACGGAACTAGATCTCCCCAGCATTCTGCTGGAACCAGTAGATGTCTGAGGAGCCTTCTCTGAGCCTTCAGGCCTGCCCCAAGTTTAGGTGTGTGATATAGAAAGCTATGGCCTAGTCTGGATCCCCTAACCCTCCTCTGAGTGCTACGTGCAAATCATGAGATGTGGTTCCGTATGAGACGGTGATAGTCAAATGCACTTCAAATTTTTTTGTCAGCATAATCTTTAATCCAATAATATTACCAGGATTCTGACTTATACAGTATCTAAAACTGGCCTTTTATTAATAATTGATTTATTTTTAAGTCCCAATAAAGTTAAATTAATTATCAAATCCATTTGTGTGGTTAGAAAGGCTATTTTATGTGTTAAGCACATTTGAAATTAAGGGACTCAGGAAATGATGGCAGTATTATTTCTGTATTTTATCATGAACATATTACCAAGAAAATCTAGATTCACAAAGATAAGTCATTTTGAATGAAAACTTGTTTAATAGCTCACATTGCATTCTCAGGACACTCTAATAAAACTGATCCAGAAGACTAAACCAAAAAAAGCAAGAGAATTACTGATTTTAAACAACTACTATCGTTCTTTATTATAAATGTAAAAGTTAAAAAAAAAAAAGTATCAGTGCTAGTTCTGTGGTGCAGTGGGAATGTGCTACGCTGCTTAAGAGAAGCCAGACCTACATAGCAACTGGTTCAGTTCCCTGGCCAGGTCAGCCTGAAACATGCCAGGCATGCGCATAAGTGCCCAGGAGCCTACAGGCAAGAGGGCTGGAGGGTGCGGAGAAATAGAATCTGAAAAATCACTGATAACACACAATGAAACCTGAGGCAGGAGGAAGCCAGTTCGCTTAAAGCATATAGCTCTTGATAAAATCAAGAATTAAAAGAGTAGAACTTGAGGGTTGAAATAAAGTTTGAGAGCATAAAGTTCAATTACCCTTTATTTTAAATTTGAGGGGACTACAAGGGGTGTTTAGTTACAAAAGAGATTTCTAGGCTAGGGGCTGGCAGGTGGCATGTGGTTATTGAGAGTGCTGGACTCCCACATGGTTGACTGAGGTACAAGTCCTGGACCTGGTAGCCTGCTTTCTTGCTCTCTCTCTCTCTCTCTCTCTCTGGTCAAATTAAAATAAATAAATAAAATTAAAAATGAGGTTGAATAAAATAATTCTTTAAAAAAGAGAGAGAGATTTTTAGGCTCTTATTTTTTTACTTTACAGAGCTGAGTAATAAACCAGATGACTCTTCATTTAATGCTTCCTAACAAGAGCCCCAAGCTATTTGCCAATCTGTATCACTTATGTGAAAGGTTAAGTCTAAATCAGACATCAAATTCCAATCTCAAATTAAGATATTTCTGCTTGTTCATAGGATTTAAGAAATTAAATGCATATAATTGGCATCAGCAAATATTTATAAATAATGAATGATTAAATGGTATGGTTATGTAATAACAGAATTTCTGTTAATTAGTAAAGTAATATCATTAGCATCCATAAATAAACCTATGCATGTATTTATTTTAGTTTACCATAGGGCATGTGCATTTACCAGAGAGAGACAGAGAGTAAGAGAGGAGGGGAAAATGAGAAGTCATTCCCCAGGTGAAATGGCCCCATGCCACCATCGCTTCTCCACTCTCTCGGGAGTTGGGACATGCATACACGTGCACTTGGAGTGGTTTTCAAGCCACAGGGTCCAGGACTCAAACCATGTAGTGTGTCATGTGGGATCTAGCCACTTTAACCTCCATGTCACCTGCTGATCCCACCAAGATATATATTAAAAACTGGAGTTACAACAAATTAAGAAAGAATATTACTGTGCTAGTCCATGGTATACTGGTTACGGTGGCTGGATCCCTCATGACCACCTGTGTGGTTAGAGTCCTGGACTTGGCTGCCTGAAAAACATGCTAGGCACTGTGCATGGTATGTCCAAATTCCCGGTGGGAGGGAAAGATGAAGGAGAAGGAATTGAGACAGAAGCCTTCCTCAGGAAGGGGAGGGGTGCTTTCTCACTTTCTCTCCTCTCTCTAGAGAGGGCACGTGTCCTCTCACAAAATTGAAAAAAGAAAAAAGAACATTACCTTCTTCAGGAATAAAAATCTGAGGCTAACTTTGATGGTTAGGTGAGCCAGACCCCACATGGTTCGAATCCTGGCTCTGGTGATCTGAAAAACATACCAGGTATGTGTGTTTGTGCCCATAATCCCAGAGGGTGGAGAAATGGAGGAGAAGGTATTGTTGCATGACAACACTCCATTGGGGAGTGTATTTTCTCTCTTTCTCTGGAATTTTCATGTACCCTCTGGCAATTAGGGAAAAAAAGAATGAATAAAATCCTGTTTTAGTATTTATCATTATTTGCTGAAAAATAAAAGCACAAAGATTAGGAAAATCTACAAATAAAATTATCTTTAATTCTGTTCAAATTTGAGTTTATTTAAAAAGCATACTTTTAAAAGTGGTACTATCTCTTTTTCAGAGTACATTTTAGATAAACTAAAAGCTATTAGTGATAAGCCAAAAATAAACATTTTTGAATGTACCCACACCCTTTGGGTAAAAGGGGAAATGGCCCACAGAGTACAGTGAAGTTTTGGAGGGCAGCAGGTGGGAGAGCTCAGTGAACAGCTTTGTATTTTAAGATGGACAATAAAATGCACATAATCTCCAGATGTGGCCTTGTACTTTGTGCCCAGGTTAAGGGTCTACAACTTGGTACCTTCTTCGAAAACAAAAGGCCTCAAGAGGAGGTAAAGAAAGAAGGCAACTTAAAGGATGAAAGGGCCTCCAAGTAAGGGTTAACACAGAGGAACTGAGTGGAAGTTCTTAGAGCTGTGTAAGAAAAGTGCAGAATTCTGTTCACCATTTGGTAGTAATACATTGGGGGTGGGGGCATGGATCGGGAGGAGAGGATAGTTATAAAAGAAAAATAACTAGATTGAAAAAGTTTAGAATCTCATCATTATTATTTCTTTGAATCAAAACTATCTTTCAAGTGGATGAAGCATTTAAAGTTCAGCATTGATTAAGTTAGTGACTCATTATCATGCATTTAGCCCAAACATTTTAACCAAGGGTAAAATTTATTCTATAAAGGAAACGGATACCTGAGAATTCAGTTCTCAAGAATTCAAATATGTGGGCTCAGAATAAGTTAAAGATATTAAATTTGGTGAGCCAGCCAGCTGGTGTCGATGTTAGGGTGGCTTGAGTCCCAGACCCAGTGGCTTGAAAAACATGCCAGGTCGGGACCAGTGGGTGGCATGGTGGTTAAGGCACTGGACTCCCACATGGTCAAGACATCCCAGCAGCTTGAAATTCACACCAGGTATCTGTGCAAGTGTGCCCCAAACTCCAAGAGGAGAATGAGGAAAAGGATTGCAGTGTGACCATCCCCTGGGGTGTGGGTGCTTTCTCACTTTCCCTCTCTCACTCCATCTGGCTCTCTGGCAAGTACATGTGTTCTATAACAAAATAAATATACACACACACACACACACACACACATCTATGTGTGTGTGTGTATACATATACACATACACACACACATATATATATTATGTGTGGTTTTTTGTTTTGTTTTGTTTTTTTTGAGAGGTTTTTGCTATAGGGTGCATGCACTCGCCAGGAAGACAGAGAGAGACAGAGAGACAGAAAGCGAGAAATCACCTCCCCAGGGGGGATGGCCATGCTGCAATCCCTTCTCCATTTTCTCAGGATCTTGGGCACGCATGCACACACGCCTGGCGTGAGTTTAAGCCACCGGGTCTGGGACTTAAACCACGATCGACTACATGGGAGTCCAACGACATAGCCATTACGCTAACTGCTGGTCCCTGTATTTTGTTTTTAACAATTTTGAAAAGGATGATTTTGTTATACCTAGCTAATTCCTCATATTTAAAATTGCAGATTACATACTAAAGAGGTTCTTGGCTTATACCCATTAACAGAAGCACTATGAAAATCTAAAAAAATATTGTTACCTAAGCTCACATTTTTTAGGTACAAATGAGATCCAGCACTCAAAAACTGTTTTAAAAATTGTACAATATATGTACATAGTCAGAAATATTTTCTGCCTGGATGTCATATATTTAATACCTTCAGTTATCTTTTTAAAAAATTTTCTTTGAGTATTTCTTCTTCTCCGGAATAAACCCATTCCTTCTTTAACTGAACAATGATACTGAAAAGTAGCCTCTAAAAGTTACATTTCTAAATGAATTCTCCCATTTAATTTCTACTATACCAACAAACTCAGATTTTCTCTCATTTCACGTTAGATTGGCCTGAGGATATTTAAAGCTAAACTGGGTTACAGAATGTTCCATTAATCTTGTCAAACGATGTATGTATACAGGTAGTGTCTGACTTGTACATACCTGCCTGGCCTAACAAGTGATCCATGCCTGCCAGAGCTGCTATCCTGGCAGTGCCAGAGAAGAAATCCACGAGGAGTTAAAGAAGTTTAGGGGTACCTACGGGTTCCCAGGAAGAAGCAAGGGAGAGGCTCTAAAAACAGAAGTGGTCTAACAGCGCTGAGCCCAAGGACAAGCTAATTCTCAAGTAGCCCCTGCCTGCTTATATCATAGCCCCCACGCCTCCAAACATGTTTGTCTAGACTGCCCAGATCTTAAAAAATATGGAACTTGAAATTCATTATTAAACTTTCATTTGAGTTTAAGTTTTTTCTTCTTTCTCCTCCCCTTTCTTCTTTTTCTTTCTTTTTAAAGTTCCCCCCCCCCCAAGGGTCTCCTATGTGTGCTGGGCACTAGGGCATTGAAAATATAGCAGTGAACAAAAAAGACAACCATTCTGATTTTACAGAGCTTGTATTCTAATGAAACAGGCTAAATAAAATAAATATGCCGTATCAGTCAATCACAATCATGTAAATTTAAGTAAATAGTTTAAGAAGGCTACTTTCAGGCCAGCAGGCGGCATAGTGGTTAAGGGTGCTGAACTCCTATATGAGCCAGCGTGATTTGAGTCCTGGACCTGGCAGCTTTCTCTCTCTCCCTCTCCCTCTCCCTCTCCCTCCTCCCTTTCTCCCCCTTGCCCTCTCTGGTCAAATTGAAATAAATAAAGTTGAATAAAATAGTTCTTGAAAAGGGGGGGGAAAGTCAATTAAAAAAAAAAAAAAAAGAAGAAGCAGCAGCAGCAGCAGCAACCTGCTGTCTTAATAAAAATCTTCCACTCCTTCTAAGGGGGCTGGGAATAATGTGAGGAGCACTTAGGAGGTTACATAACAGGTGAAGAAAAGCTTTGGGCAGCCCGAGGTCAGCAAAAGCCTAGGAAGAGACACTGATAGGAGCAGTAGGGGTAGAGAAATGGAGGAGAGAAGTTCTCAGAAACCAAGGTGACCTATTCTGTTTCTTTCTTTTTTATTTGTTTTTTTCTTTTTGGTGAGGGAGGTTTGTTTTCTAATTAACTCACCTTTCTCTCCACTCTCTTTTCTTGACCCCAGAAACAAAATTTTAGGCTAATACATAGTTGTCAAAATTTTAAAAATATATATTCATTAAAGGAAGTAATTCTGGGGACCACCAGGGGCATGGTGGTTAAGGAGCTTGGCTCTCTCAAGGCCAACTGTGTAGTTGAGTCCCAGACTCAGCAGTTTGAAAAACACACCAGGCATGTGAGTGAGTGTGCATGCCTGAAATCCCAAGAGGAGACTGGAGAAGAGGGGATTGCAGTGTGGCCATCCCCTCTTGGGGTGCTTTCTTGCTTTCTCTCTCTGTCTCCCTGTCTTCTTCTGGTGAGTGCACATACCCTATAGCAAATTACACACATACATACATATGTCATACATATGAAGCAACCTTATTTAGTGACTGCTGCTTTGGATTCAGACAGACCTAGTTCCAACGCTAGACTATATTTTATAGTTTAATAACCTTGGACAAGTTACCCATGTTTTATGAATTTCTGTCTTACCGATCTGTAAAATACTTAATGTGCTTCTTACACAGGTAAAGTGCTTAATGTCTGATACATAAGAGTCGATACATTATCATCAACCTGGAAATCTCTGGCCACTAGTTAACACACTGATTCTTTGGGATCTAAGTTATTAAAACCACTGACACTTTTTAGAATGTTACTTATTTTATTTTAAAAATAATTGTTTATTTTATTTTATTTTATTATTATTATTTTATTTTGCTATAGGGCACACACACTCACCAGAAAGAGAAGGGAAAGGGGTAAGAAAGCAAGCTACCAGGTCCAGGTCTCTAACCTTGGTCAGCCATGCGGAAGTCCAGTGTCCTAACCACCACGCCACCTGCTGGCCCAAGAATGCTACTTATTGGGACCAGCAGTTGGCACAATGACTATGTCACTGGACTCCCACATAGTTGACCGCAGTTCGAGTCCTGGGCCTGGTGGTTTAAACACATGCCGGGCGCGTGTGCGTGCGTGCCCAAGATCCCGAGAGGAGAATGGAGGAGAAGGGATTGTGGTGTGGCCATCCCCCAGGGGGTGATTTCTCACTTTCTGTCTGTCTCTGTCTTTCTGGCGAGTGCACGCACCCTATAGCAAAAACTTCTCAAAAAAAAAAAAAAAGTGCTACTTATTTTAAAATATGACACATATTTCTAAATCTCTGTAGAACAATTTAAAACAATGTAGTTTTCCAAAAGAAACCCTAAACAAGTAGAAAAGATCAAGTAAAGGTGATTCTTTTGCCTCTAAAGTAATATTCTAAAAATTACATTGAAGAAGTGAAAAAAGTCAAGAGCAAGTAAAAACAATAGAAAATTAAAGTTCAGTGCTAAAAGGACCTTTATGTACTCAATACATGATGTTGAAAAGGAAAAAAGTGCTTAGCAGACAAGCTATATATATAAAAACAGGAAGATAATGAGCTGAAGGAGAAAAATCTTGACAAAATTAGTAAGCAGAAGTAACTTATAAACCAGCATTCAATCTACATGAAATATTTTAAATGACATAGGGGCTTTTTTAAGCCACAGAAATCTAACAAATCACCCTCCCACTCTTAAGGGAGTTCTGTAATTTAATGGCTGAATCCATTGCTATGTGTTTTTCTAATCAATTATTAAATATAATTTTGACTCAAATGAAGAGATATGCAAATCTATAATACTTAAAATTCTTTGGTTAAGGAGAAAATTCAAGGTTTAATATGTGGTCCATAAAAGCTTTATGCCTGTCAGCCTGAATACTAGTCTTTCTATTAAAATGTATCTATTATTTTCCTGAATTGATTATACTTTTTAAAGTCCTGAGGGTTTCAGGAAAGCCACTTGATCAAGAAAACAGACAGTGTGACCAGCAGTTAGTGTAATGGCTATGTCGCTGAACTCCCATGCAGCTGACTGCGGTTCGAGTCCTGGACCCGGTGGCTTAAATTCACGCCAGATACGTGTGCATACGTGCCCAAGATTCTGAGAGGAGAATGGAGGAGAAGAGAATGCGGCATGACCATCCCCCCTGGAGGGTGATTTCTCGCTTTCTGTCTCTCTGTCTCTGTCTTTCTGGCGAGCACAGGTGCCCTATAATAAAAGACCCCTTCAAAAAAAGAAAGAAAAAGAAAGCACACAGTTCGAGGTTTATGAGATTTATATTCTAAATTTGAGAAACAACAGTATGAGGCATGATTGTGTCCCTCAAGGAACGTGTTACCATGTGGGGGAGACAAAATCTACCTTCATCCCTACATCTCTCTCCAGTCCCATTCTTTCTTAGACCTCCTGTCTTGCCTAGATTGCCTCAAGAGACTTCTTTTTAAAGAATAATTGTTTTATTTAACTTTATTTTTATTGTTACTCTTTTCCAATTTGATCAGAATGAGGCATGATTGTGTCCCTCAAGGAACGTGTTACCATGTGGGGGAGACAAAATCTACCTTCATCCCTACATCTCTCTCCAGTCCCATTCTTTCTTAGACCTCCTGTCTTGCCTAGATTGCCTCAAGAGACTTCTTTTTAAAGAATAATTGTTTTATTTAACTTTATTTTTATTGTTACTCTTTTCCAATTTGATCAGATAGCGAGAGAGGGAAAGTGAGAAAGCAAGCCACCAGGTCCAGGACTTGAACCATGGTTGACCAAGTGTAAGCCAAGTGCCTTTTAATCACCATGCCACCTGCCGTCCACCCCCCCCCCCCCCGACATTCTACATCACCCCACCGCCTCCCACCTTTGTCCCATTCTTTCTTAGACCTCCTGTCTTGCCTAGATTGCCTCAAGAGACTTCTTTTTAAAGAATAATTGTTTTATTTAACTTTATTTTTATTGTTACTCTTTTCCAATTTGATCAGATAGCGAGAGAGGGAAAGTGAGAAAGCAAGCCACCAGGTCCAGGACTTGAACCATGGTTGACCAAGTGTAAGCCAAGTGCCTTTTAATCACCATGCCACCTGCCGTCCACCCCCCCCCACAGACTTTCTAACTCATCCCCCTGCCTCCAGTTTTGTTGTTTCCAATATATTTTTATTTAGCAGAAATGCAAAGCAAATGTTGCTTTATTTAAAACTTGTTATAACTCTATAGATCCCTTAAGGATGAAATTCATATTCCTTAGTGAAGTTTGAACAATGCCCCTTATTCCTGCTTATCTTTTACCAAAACTCCTTCCACTACTCTCCTCACCCTCTGCTCCAGACCCAGTTAACTTCTATTCAGTTCTCCAGTTGACCACTCTCTTTCCTGCTGTGGGAATCTTGCATGTGCTGGACCCATTGCTTAGATCTCTTAAACCCTCCCCTCAATTTTCTTACCAAACCCTTTCTGCTAATCCTCTCAGCTCAGCTGTTGCTTCCTTCAGGAAACCTAACTTGAACCATCAGTCTAAGTCTGGACTGCCTTAATATGTACTAGGTCTCTGCTGAGAATTATTTAACATCATTGTGTGTTTACATAGGTGGAGCAGCTTATTCCTGAGAAAAAGAAGGCTGAGAGCATTTCTGCTGAGGACAGAGGAGGCAAAGAACCTGTTTGACATAAGTGACTAAGTTGACTTAAACATTTTGAGAGAAAAGGAACTACTTCAGATACTTTTACTTCTTAGACTGAATGTTAGGGTTCTTCGTAAGAGAAACAAAATGTTGAAATGAAATGTTCAAATAACGAACTTAGTAACTAGCCGTTGGCTGATACTGATAGCTTATGGCCCCAGTTCTTTCTGGGGCCACTAGGTGGAGTGGAGGTTAAGGCAGCTGGATCACGCATGGCTGGCAGCATTTTTCGAACCCACGGCTTTAAAAACATGCCAGGCACAAGTATATGCATGTCCCAAATCCCAAGAGAGTGGAGGAGAAGGGATTGCCGTATGGTCATCCCCCTGGGGGTGGGGGATTTCTCACTTTCACTTGCTCTGGTGAGCACACATGCCCAATAAATGAATATTGATTTAAATATATGTGTGTGTATGTGTGTATACATATATGTATGTATAAATCAAGGCCCTTTTCGGGCACTGTTCTGTGCTAAAGATATTCATCTTTTCAGCAGATGTTTATTGCATACCCGTGTGTACCTAGCACTAGAGGTCGATAAAAGAAACATCTTCAGGAACATCTGACCCACTCAAGAAGTGAAACTTTGAAAATTCAAACTTTTTATTGAACAATTTGCAACAAAATCTTCCCAGAAGTGAAATGTATACTATGATGTTTCAGGTCAATTAATACATTTGTTGGAACTCTTGATTACTATAGATTTATTTGGCGCAGGCTTTGTATGGTGGAGAAGAGTGACTAATTCATAGTGCTGCTCTATGGAAGAAAGCAGAAATTAGTACTCTTTGAAGAATTTAGGTCAGTCTTTATAGAGGCCATAAAGGAATCTTGACATTTAATGGTTTGAAGGTTCTCAGCAAACCACTGAATTAGAATATAAGTTCAAATTTTTCCTTTCATGTAAGGCAGTATTCAAATAAATAATGGATTGAAACTTTCTAGAAAAGAAAAGGAATCCAAATTGGAGCTTCCTATATAATTTTAGTATACCCCAAAGGTTTTTTCAATAGATACTTATAGAGCACTAAGTATCAGATACAGCTTTATGTATACAGTTTGCAGTTTTAACTTGTATTTAATATTATTTCAAACTACTGTTGGGTCAGCTGACTCTGGTTCTCCCTTACCTCTCATTAGAAAATAGAAAGGTCAGCATTCTCTGTTTTGCACATGTCATAATTTTAACATCACAAAGGAGGTTATGCCCTACTAGAGAACGAAAACTATTTCATTTTCAGAGAACAAAATCACAGTCCAACTCTTCTAAAACCAGAATCATCATTTTTCACGTACTTCCCTTATTGTCTAACTGAATTTTTAGTTCACAGTCCTGTATATCAAGTGCATTTGTGTTTCCAGGTTATTCATTTACAACCAGTTTGTTTTGGAGGGGGGAGATATGCCATATTGTTGTAAATTGGATGGTTTGCAGGGCTGGTTTGTGTTTGTATTTGTCGTTTATGGCTGAATGGGCATTTGGTTACCCCGTATTTCTGTGGCTGTGCTCAGTGGAAGAGAGCTTGGAAGCCTCTTGAAGCCTTTTATGTTAACTTTAACCCAAAATTGTCCCTCTTGACTAAAAAATATTTTCGAGTGCTTTAGCTATTTTTTTTAAAGCAGCTTAGGAGAACATAGAACATTTATCTTATTTATTTGGAGAAGATAAATAAAAAGTAACCAGTCTAACCCTGCTACTTTTAAAATGTGACAGTTCAAGAGCTAGAAGAGTAACTTAGTCTTCTCTGAGACATTGTAACCTCACTCTAAAGACTGAAACTTATTTTCATTTATGAGTCCAAGTTTCTGTGTCTCGTCAGTATTTATTCATTTAAACTCCACTTATCTGTTAGAATGTTCCAACTTTTTTTTTTAACCTGCGCATGGACATTCAAAAAGGGATCTAATTTAGGAGTTGATGTCTTTAAAAAGGAAGTTACTAGAGCCATGTAAGGAAATAGTATTGACAGGGGACTTGAGAGGTCTGGGTTCTGGTTCCAACATTGTCAGTTATTTGTGCCTCTTTATAATCTGTATTTTCTCCAACTCATCAGATTTCGAAAAGAGGAATTCTTTCCTATAACTCAGGACCCTTATTGTGGAATATTTGGCATTTAAAGCCTTCGAATATACTGGGGTTGTGGGAGAGACAAGGTTCATTGATATTTATAGTCTCTTCACACTTTACCAAAAATAAATTTTGCGTTGAATATAGGCCATGGTCTTCTAAGCTTATTCTGCGGCCCATTCAACATTGTGTGGCATCAGAAAGGAAGAAAGATGTCAATAGTTTATCAGATCTGACGTGAACTCGATTCCTCCCCGTACAGCAGGGTCAGTCTAGAGGTGGCAGGCTGCTGTTTGGCTCCAGGTAAATGGCCCGAGCGGGCGGAGGGAGGGCAGGCTCTCCAGGCTGATACTGGGGGTAATGGTGGGGGCCGCCGACTCGCCTTGCCCCGAGCTCGAGCACTTGCGCGGTATTTTGCAGAACCAGTGCGCGCTCTCCTCCCGGCCCACCGAGCCCGTTTGGGACCTGAGAATTAGCTCATCGCTGGGAGCTTGGCTTTCCAGGTTGTTTTTCGCCGGCCACGTCACAGCGCCCCCTCGCCCCTCGCCCGCCTGCGCC
>NW_006160040.1:4520219-4523882 GCF_000334495.1 Tupaia belangeri chinensis | reverse complement strand
CCAGGACGAGGTACCTGGGCGAGGGGGTGGGCGGGCACTCGGTGGACAGCCTGCGCTGCGCGCTCGCACCCTAACAGCATCCGAAAACGCTCCCCGGGAGGGAGGGCCGGGGCACCCAGAGCTCTGCGGCCGGACGCCCTATCCTGGCGGGTGCCTCTCGGCCTCCTGGCGCCCCTCAGGAACGAGTGACCTGCGGTGGGTGGGGAGACCTTTTCTGCCCTAGTCGTCCAGAGCAAAAAAGACGAGCTGGGAAAGACAGCTGCCTCGGTCATTTCAATGGGAGTCTGCAAAACGTAAATAACGTTGTCCTCGGTACAAGTCTCCACAAGTCAGAAACCCAACAGAGCTCTAGTCTTAAGGCAAAACAGCCTGTGGATTTTTCGTCTTGCTCTCTTGTCCAAACAGATTATTCAGCTACCCCTCACCCTTATGCTTCCTACTTAAAAAAGAAAAAAATACGGTTGAGTCGATTGAAGGATGATGTTGCCTAGAATAAAAACATTCTGCAAGCTTCATGACGTTATGCACAGTGATAACTCTTGTTTATTAAATCCTCCTTTGTATCTGAATTGGCCTTTAGAAAGAGCTATTCCGTTGTAACATTTTGTATTTTTTTAATTGGTTACAAATAGGACACCATTTGAAAGTTATTAACATAACACTTAGCTAAATTGTGACCCTTGAAAAGACTTGATTCAAAAGGTAACAAGGGAGAAAGTAAAGAAATACTAATTAAAATTGGAATTGGAATGCTGTAACTGTTGTCTTAGTTCAAGAAACGCAAATATGAATTTCTCTGCAGCTTTGTCTGCTGAAATAGGTTTGGTCTTCTTTTGTAAAAAGAGGCCATATTATCAATATACAACTATGTATATTTGCATAAACTTAAATGAACACACTTTCTCATGAGGGTTGTAGAACACCAAATATTTTTTCTAGATTTTTAACAATCTGGATACATTACATACTTGTTTACAGATAATAGAACATCCTTTTAAAAAATCTCTTACAATGTTGCTGTGGAAGCTTTGCCAGAGAGAAAACATTGTGAAAGTGTTGAATTAGCATTTACAGTTTCTGTTTGCAGGCCATAACAGATCTTTTCTCATTTTGAGTAAAAGTGAGTTCCAATCATGGTGCCTGAATAAATCTGTTACTTCTCTTGGTGTTTCTGAGCAACATCCTAATTCATCTCGAATTTCTAAATATAACCATGTAAACTAGAAGGTAAAGAGAAACATTTTAGTTTGCAAATTGATTACTGAGCCTATGGGATTTGTTCAGGAAATCAGTAAGCTTTGTAGGGTTGTATTTCATTTTAATACATCCAACATGTGGGAAGATAAATTGGGAAGTAGTGTTTTATAGGAAAACTATTCACTTTAACAAGAGTAAAACAATTCTTACAAATCACAGGCTTCCATAATACTTTTAAACTAAACACTTTCAAGGAATGAAATTCCTGAGCAATTAATAGGCCCCACAACTGTACAGATGCAGCATATATATTTTTTTTTGGGGGGGGGAGGTTTTTGCGATAGGGCGCATGCGCTCACCAGACAGAGAGAGACAGAAAGCGAGAAATCACCCCCCCAGGGGGGATGGCCACACCACAATTCCTTCTCCTCCATTCTCCTCTCGGGATCTTGGGCACACACGCACACGCGCCCGGCGTGAGTTTAAGCCACCAGGTCCGGGACACAAACCACTGTCGACTACATGGGAGTCCAGCGACATAGCCATTACGCTAACTGCTGGTCCCTACAGATGCAGCATTTTGAAGTGAGTTTTTATTTTTATGAAATATAGTTCATGAAAGACCAAAAATGAAAAAGAAAAAAACTTGAATGTTCAATATTTCTTAATTCCCTAGTAGTGATAATGACCATTTTTAAAGAAATACTAGTACATTTTGTTATAGTAGGGAGATTTCTTTGTAACAATTCTAGGTCTCTTCATTTATATTTAAAATTTCTGAATGTCAAAGGGCCAGCACCCAGCTATAGGCAAAGATTCTCCCAGAGAAGGAGAGTGAGATTGGAACTTTCATTTTTATATAACATAATCTGTACTTACTGCTTTTATGATTTAAAAAAATAAAATTAATGTCAATGTTGCACTTACCAATAATATGCTAAAATATCTGGATAGGTTTTGGAAACGTGCACCAAGTACAGTAAGAAAATAAAATGAATCCAATGATTTGCTTTTTATTTTTCAACACAGTAGACACAACAAAGGTTTTCTTTTTGCATTTGTGGCAGATTTCACCTTCCTTCACTTTAAGGTATTGATATAAAGTCATAAATGTATCTAACAAATTTGGAGCATCTACTTAGAACGGTATTTTCAGCAAACACTGATTCATACAGTGACACAACACATAACAGTCTTTCTGTGGTACTTTCAACATTCGCTAAGAATTTTTATACTGTGAAACTGAATGTGTTAGTATTATACACTGATGAGGAAACCAATGTATCAGATATTTTCAGCAATATCATGGTAGTGGAGGTTGTTGCCATGTCTTTCAAACATGGTTATTGGGATTTGGGGGAGAAGACTTGAGTTCTCATCTTAGTTTTCCCCACCACGCCTCTATAGACAGCCTGTGAGGTCTGCGCTGTGGTTAGCTTGTCTACTTTTCAACAAAGTCATTTGGTGTTAGCAGTTCTGCCTCCTATCGTCTGATGGCCGAAATTTGTTTAAAATCTGTAACTTAGTTTCTTAAGCTAGAGATGAAGGAGTAATTGAGGCAGCCTAAATAAGAAGTGTATTAGTGTGGCTTATGATCAGCCTATTGAACACCTCCTGTGCAGTTTTTTGATCAATGTGTAAGAAAAAAGAGTTGTGACCCATCTGTCATGTGACTAAGAAGCTTTAAAAGTGAGATTTTGAGAAAGTTGAAATGTTTAAGCCCTCAGAAACCAAGAATACTATTGTATGACAACAGTAATATCTAAAAGGACTGACAAAGTTATCAACTTTTTTTTCCATTGCCAGTGGGCCTATATGCTCATGGCAGGGGCAGGAGAGGGGGACCCTTCCAATGGTATACCCTTACATGGGTACAGCTCTATCTTTTTTCCTATTTCTCCATCCTATAAGGATTTTGTGCACGTGCAGACACACACCTGGCATGTTTGTCAAGCTCCACAGGCCATGATTCAAATTGTGGCCAGCTGTGTGGAATCTGGCTTTCTGTGCACAGCACTTAAGCTTCATACAGTGGGACCAGTCCACTGTGTCAAGAACTTTTAAGGTCAAAAGACTAACAATTAAAGATACCAACCCTAAGGGCCAGCAGGTGGCTCGGAGGTTAAGGTAGCTAGATCCCACATAGTCCACAGTTTAAGTCCTGGACCCAGCAGCTTGAAAAATCACTCGGGGCTGGGGCCAGCAGGTGCATGTTGGCGAAGGCACTAGACTCCCATTTGGTTGACTGTGGTTCAAGCTCCAAATCCGGTGGCTTGAAAATCATGCCAGGCTTGTGTGTATGCATGCCCCAAATCCTGAGACGAGAGTGGAGAAGGGATTGTGCCATGGCAAACCCCCCCCATAGGGGTGATTTCTCACTTTTCCCACTCTTTTGTGAGCACACTAAGCCCTATCTCTCTCTCTCTCTCTCTCTCTCTCACACACACACACACACACACACACACA
>NW_006160040.1:4511074-4520034 GCF_000334495.1 Tupaia belangeri chinensis | reverse complement strand
CCCGCCCCCCCCAACAAAAGGGAAGGAAAGAAAACTGCACAGGACACCTGTGTGTGCCCAAATCCTAAGAGAATGGAGAGGAAAGGATTGTGATGTGGCCATTCTTGGGG
Source organism: Tupaia belangeri chinensis (assembly GCF_000334495.1). Taxonomy (NCBI): domain Eukaryota; kingdom Metazoa; phylum Chordata; class Mammalia; order Scandentia; family Tupaiidae; genus Tupaia; species Tupaia belangeri. Next base: position 4,519,924 of record NW_006160040.1, on the reverse strand, counting down.
GGGTGCGTGGGAATTATTCTCACTTTCTCTCTGTGTGATTCTCTGGCAAGCACATGCATCCTAAAGAAAGAAAATGACACCAACTATGGAAACAGGCTTCCTGGATTCAACTCCTATCTCTACCACTCACTGCACTGACCCTGAGCTAGAATACTTGGGTTCAAATCCAGGTTTTTTTTTGTTGTTGTTGTTTTTAATCAGTTGTATGCAATGGAGATAATTATAGTACCTGCCTCATAGATGTAAAAATCAATCTTAAACTTTTTTCATGAAGATTGTAGAACCTCAAATACTCTTTCTAGACTTTAATGTCATAAGTACATGTTCTGTAGTTACAGACAATAGAACTTTAAACAGTGCTCAGCTCATGATACTTTGTGTTGCTGCTGCTGCTTTTGTTTCATATTGACAGTCTGAGGTTGCTTTTTGCATGTTTATGTCAGCTGAAGAACAAGCAGAAAACTGAATGGCAGTTTGGCTCACGGGTATCACTGACTCATGTTCGGGTGCCAGCCACGGTGTAGGGATACCACTGTTCTGCTCTGCTACTTCTCAGAAACTAAACAGCCGAATCTGTTAGACTTTGTACCTAATATAAGACCAGAGTCTGTAATAAAGGGCGTGAATGTGTGTGTGTAATTCCTAAAATGTTCTGTAGTTTATTATGTGAGGTGGTTGGGATCAAGGGTGTTACTGTTATTTCATCATCCTCGTCCCTGTGTTACGTATTAGGACTCTTCAGTTTAGAGGTAAAACGCTTGGTTGGCAGTTGCACACTTACAGACAGCAGGGTCATGATTTTGGCCGAGACCTGACTCAGCCATGTTACTTCTTCCTTCAGCCCATACTCGGATGCATAGGGGAAACTTGTAACATTATTCCATTTATGTGCAGTACATTGGTGCTTTTCTCAAGATGAGGACTCTGCAAAAGTTCCAATGAGAATAAGAAGTCCCACTGGATGTTCCAGAGGTAGTTATCACCTGTTTACTTTTCCCAGAAGCTAACTGTGTGCAGTGGGGGCCAGCTGGAGTCAACCACCCACTTCCTGCCTATGTCTACACTAGGAAAAAACGGGACGCTTTCGCAGAGCTCATCAGGAACACCCCAGATTAGCCCTTTGTCTTTTGTAGAGCATGAGATTAAGTGGGAAAGCTCATGTTATGCTCTTGTATCTCTGTCATGTACCCTGTCTATTATTAGCTAAGAGAACAAAGTACGTACATCTTTTGAGACTAGCCTCCAAATATAGCAGAATAAATTTCTTTCTCAAACAGCAATAACTATTTCTCATATCAGCCTTGATCAAGCCTTTGTGTTGGGAAAACAATTGGTTTTTAAAAATTCATCTTTCTCCCTCCTCCCAATATTTTCTTTGACTTCCTGTTTTCTCCCCCCATCTCCCCTTTGTGCTTTTATGAATGACACACATATCTCACAGCTTCTCGAGCTTAGTTGGAAATTGACTCTGGTAGCCAAGTGTGAGCTGGGTAAATTCTATTTTACATAGAACTAGACAGGTAAAATAATGAAAGGAAGTCTTGAATGCCAGAGACTCGTTTCCAGTGCTCTCCACTTTTCCCATTCTTTTGTCTTCAGCTCTCTTGACAGACTGGTCCTCATCAAGAAATGAGTATGATCTTAACTTTAAGAGGTATTGCATAATGAGCCTCAAACCCATTTAAAGAGGGTTTGCCTTTTCCTTATATACCATTTTAAAATGCTTATTTTATTGCCAGAGAGTGGGAGAGGGAGAGAAAGCACCATCCCCATCTCAAGTGGGTTTATCCTTTTTCCTCCATTTTTGCTTTCCATCAGAATCCTGGGCATACAAGCACACATACTCAGCATGTTTTTCAAGCCACTGGGGCCAGGATTTGAACTGTGGTCTCCCTTGTGGGATCCAACTCCCACACAGTGTTTAACTACTGAGCTATGGCACTGGTTCAAAACAGTTTTCCCACTAAAAGACTGTATTTCTAAAGGAAGTAGAAAGAATGGATTTGGTCATTGAAGAGTCACAGAACGGGGGCAACAGTGATACCATTGTTGCCAGTAAATCTTCTTGTAGAGACCTGAAGATTGTAGAGGACCATTGGGAAAGACCCTCATTATACCTAGAGGAAAATACTGTTTCTGAAGCATTCATAGCTGCCTCCTTGCAACTGTAAAAGTATTGTTTTGTAATAGTTTGGCATGTAAACTATATATTTAATATAGAAACGAGGCCAGAATTATATCAACCTGTTTTGAAATCCATCTGCTATCAGTCTGCTCTGATTAAAAACACACACAGACACGCTACTAATGTAATAGTAGGATAAAGTCCTAGAGATAGAATTGCTGAGACACTTTTTTCCTCACAAATAGTAACATACCAAATGCCTATCTGGAACTTTTCTCTCTCCTTTCCCTCATAGTGTAGTTTAGAAATCTTTTAAAGTAACTTCACATAGAACTGTTATGTTTTGAAGGGCTGTGTGCTATTTTATTATACGGTCATGCTGGACTTTCTTGAAACAACCCTGTACTGATGAACACGTAGGCTGTTTTCAGCCTTGTACTACTGGAAATAAGTTTGTATACATTTCACAAATGTGAGTAGGTTTGTGGGCATTTTGGTGTTTTGGTTGGTGGATTGTTTTTACATTTACTGATTGGTTGTGGAGCCACTTTTTTCTGAGTGCCATTGTTGTCTCAAGATCATTTTTACAACAATCCATTTTGCCCCTATTTGAAATGACACCTGAAGTGTCATTAAAATAATAATACTATTCCCAAGGATAGTGTCTCTTAAAATAATCCCTTAATACAGGTATTTTCCTAAAATATGTTGTTTAAATAAGGTAATTGTCAAAGATTAAAGAATTGAGAAGTGAATAAATGTGGATTTTAACCTTTTGCATAATGTATTTGGTTTAATATATATATAATTGTATCAGTGATTAAGCAGTTAGAAAGCACAGCTGAATCAACATTTTGTGTTTGTGGCTTAATTTGTACCCAGATAATGTACTGAATAACAGGAATGTTGTCTTCTGGCATTTATTATAGGATATTAAAGTAGAAACACATACACAAGCAGACCAGTGAATTAAATGCCTCTTTTAATGAAGAGATAAAATTAAAGCATATCTTCAATATAAGCGTGGAATAGCCAGTGTGAGGACTCACTGACTTCCAGTACAAAGTTATTTCATTGACATTTTATTCTATAGATTTAGTGGGTAAATATGTGCTGAATCTGAATCTTGATTTCTGCTAAAAATTCATTCTGCTTAAAAGATTTTCATTCACTTGGACCAGATTTCTACAATTGCTGCCATATGTCCTTTTCTCTCTGCCCCACACCCTTTTTCTTTGAAAAGAAAGCATCTGGTTTATATCATAAAGAACCTTTGGAAGCAGTAGGGAGAGAGTGGAAGTAATATTTGTATGTATCATAGAAGCAAGGGTTAATCTCTAGTTGTATATTCTCTAAAATGTTCTTTTTAAATGAGACGAGATTGATAGGCATAGGAATCAAAACAAAGAAACCAAAAAAAGTTGAGTGTTATCATCATTTTGCTTTTGTTTCGCTAAGTACACTACATTGGGTGGGAGAAAGGAAGCCCTAAATGTAGATCGTCAGTTTTTGGTGACCGTGCTGTACTGTCACATAAAGTAGAGGATTCCAGATTCACTGTGTCAAAAAGCAGAAACCCACTTATTTCTCAATTGTTCGAGTTTCTCTAAAATATAACATAGTGAGGTTGGTGATATTCTATAAAGAAAGAAATTAAGTCAAACATAGAAACAAAATGAGTTTTTCTCCAATTGTGTCAGCATGCCACAGAGAAAACATGCCTTTAGTACTTTCTCTCTTGTGAATTTAAAGAACTAGATTTTATTTTTCATACTGCGTTCTTACTGTGAAGTGTTATTATAGGTATAATAATAATTATACTTCCAGTTTAAGGAAGGTGATACCTTTTCATTTCCTGAGATGCACAGGAACTGACCCTTTGCTTGACTGAGTTTGGGATGTACAAACACCTTGATCTTATTTTGTATCGCTGACAGTCCCCAGGGTTGGCTGCTCTGTGCTGAACTTTCTGTTCTAGACTTTCTGCCAGTACTTTATGCAAAACTCTGGTTTTGGTGAAACAGGTTTTATTGTTTTTAGTCAGTCATATTGTACAGTCATTGCTAGCTATGCAATGCAAACAGAAGAGCTGGTACATATATATATATATATATATATATATATATATATATATAGCCGTGAAAACAAACCACCAAACAAGCCCGTCTCTGTTCAGCTGGTTGTTTTTCCCACAGGTTCCTGTAGCCCAAGTTCATGTTGTTTACCGCTGGAGGCCTGAGAATGGTGTCATTTTCTTTTCTAGGAACTTGGAATTAGAATTCCTCGACCACTAGGACACGGACCAAGCAGATTCATCCCAGAAAAGGAGGTATGCTGTTTGTTAAGTACACAGTGAACTGTATGCTTTTAAGGAAAAGTTTTCATGACCCACATCTTGGCATCTGAACAACTGTTGGTCAACAACATATTTTATGCAGAGTTGATCACAGTTAATCATGCTTTGGCAGTGAATCAGTGGGATGAGAAAGCTGTTGTAGTCATGTTGATTTCTAGTATTTTATGACACTTTTATAACACCCATATTTAATCAAATAAAGCCAAGACTTATTTTTGACCAGTGATACTCCATCTGCTTGTATTTAGATGAGTTACAAACTGAGCTACTTAGTCTTGACTGTCTTCACAGTCCGCTATCAATGCTAGACCAGATCTTTAATTCTACATATATAAAGCATCTCTGCTTTTTGTTTTCATAATGATTGTTTGCAATTAGTTAACTTCAGTTCTATCTAAATGGAGTGAGAGTAGGTGTTGTAAGGAAAGACTTTAATATATGTGTGCAAGCTCTGCAAGTTTGATCATCTAAATCTGCTTCTTGATCTGAAGGCTGGCCAAGTCTACAGCAGCCTGTCAAGACATAACCTTTGTTGTTTATTCCCTCCTATGTAATATGTGACTGCTTGCTCTTCTATCCTGCTACCAGTTGAGTTTAAATTTAATTCCTCTCTCTTAAGCCAAATTAATGTGCTTCTAAATGACAGTGCAGCCCATGCATATTTTCTTCTGTAATGCCAGTTTGCGATTTATGTAACCATGGTTTTCCTTTTTGTACAGATTCTTCAAGTGGGGAGTGAAGACGCACAGATGCATGCTTTATTTGCAGATTCTTTTGCTGCTTTGGGTCGTTTGGATAACATTACATTAGTGATGGTTTTTCACCCACAATATTTAGAAAGTTTCTTAAAAACGCAACACTATCTACTGCAAATGGATGGGCCATTACCCCTACATTATCGGCACTACATTGGAATAATGGTTTGTAAACATTCAGTGAAAAATCCTTTCTGCTTGCTTTTTTTTTTTTAATCTCTTTGATAATTAATGCTTTAAACACAGGGATGAATACTTATACTCTGACTCATAATACAATTCTGTTAGGTAGTCTGTTTTTTTCCACCTATTTTTAAATAATTATACTCAAATATAACAAAAACACTTATACAATGCTGAGAACCATTCTCCATTAAATGAGAGAATAAAGTAAAACACAAGATCAATTTCATTATTACAAATAGTTTTGATCGATGTAGTAGTACTATATCCTGTTCAGTTTGTAAGTAATATCCTATTACTTTATGGTTGGCATCTTTGTTGTTTTGAAGTTTTTTCATGCTAGAGAGCACATGCATGCATGTGCATGTTAAAGACAGATACAGAAAAGAATCACCTCAGCAGGGTCTCCTCATACTGCCGTCCTCTTCCCCAGCCCTCTAGCTTGTCTGGATCTTGGATATGTGCCCAGCATGTTTTTAGCCTCTAGGGTAATCATTATCACTCCCACTTTTTTTGGTTGTTTTTGTTTTTTTTTTTTTTTTTTTTTTTTTTTTTTTTGAGAGGTTTTTGCTACAGGGCGCATGTACGAAAGAGACAGAGAGATAGAAAGCGAGAAATCACCCCCTAGGGGGGATGGCCATGCTGCAATCCCTTCTCCTCCATTCTCCCCTCAGGATCTTGGGCACGCACGTACACGTGCCCAGCGTGAGTTTAAGCCACCAGGTCCAGAACTCGAACTGCGGTCGACTACGTGGGAGTCCAGCAACATAGCCATTACGCTAACTGCTGGTCCCTCTTTTTTCTTTTCTTTTTTGTTTTTTATTTGTGCCCAGCATGTTTTTAGGTCAACCGGGCCAGGGATCTAAATCTGTGGTCAGCTGTGTGGCTTCCAGCACTGCAATTCAGAACACTACCAATTGCACCCCTAAGGCTGGGCCTGTGTTTATCATCTTAATTGAAGTTTCTTCCTGTTCTGAAAGTGATATGTAGATAAAATTTCTAAAGTTCAAATACTTTGATCAGATACCATGTTATTGTGATAATTCTGAGTTTTCTGTAGTGTATTTTAATTTGCATATGCTCATATAAAAACATTTCTATAGCTTATGGACAGTTTAAAACATAATCAAAAATTTAATTAGCCATTTTGCAAATTGTAATAGAAGAGGATTTGTAATATAAGATTTTAAAATTTGTAATTAGAAAAATTTTTATTTCTCTTAAGGCTGCAGCAAGACATCAGTGCTCCTACTTAGTGAACCTACATGTAAATGATTTCCTTCATGTTGGTGGGGACCCCAAGTGGCTCAATGGCTTAGAGAATGCTCCCCCAAAACTACAGAATTTAGGAGAGCTCAACAAAGTATTAGCCCATAGGCCTTGGCTTATTACCAAAGAGCACATTGAGGTAAGTATTGTATCTTGGGTATCATTCAAAAAAAATTAACTGCATTTAAGAGCAGTTTTAGGTTTACTGAGGAATTATACAAAATGTACAGAAATGCCCATTTTCTCCTTCAACCCCCCAACCATAGATAATTTCTATTGTTAATATCTAGCGTTTGTGTGGTATAATTATTATTAGGTGATGAACCCATATTGACATTAAGTCCATCTGCATTAGGGTTCATTGTGCATTGTATAGTTCTATGAATGTTGACAAATGCATAATGTCGTGTATCATACAGAATAGTTCATAGTCACTGCCCTAAAAATACCTGTGTCCCACCTACTTATTCCTTTTGCCTTCCCTCAGATACTCACAAACACTGTCTTTAAAGTTCCGTCTCTTCCAGAATGTCACATGGTTGCAAGTAGAGATAATGTAGCTTTTCACACTGGCATCTTTCATTTGGCATATGCATTTAGGGTCTCTGCATGTCCTTTTCATGACTTGATGCACCTTTCTTTTTTATCATTGCATAATACTCCACTGTATGGATATACCACAGTTTGTTTATCCATTTACCTATTGAAGGAAATCTTGGTTACTGCCCGTTTGGGGCAATTATGCATAACGCTGCTGTAAACAGTCATGTGCAGGTTTTTTGTAGAGCAAAATATTCAGTTCATTTGGATAAATAACTGGAAGTATGATTACAGGATCATACGGTACGAATATATCTAAGTTTGTAAAACACTGAAATTCCTATAGTGGCTGTAATTTTTTGCATTCCCACTAGCAGTAAAAACGCCAGCATTCCTCCTTCTTCACATCTTTGCCAACATTGGTGCTAATGTTTTGCCCTGTAGCCACTGTGATAGACGTGAAGCGGCATCACATTGTAGTGCATCTTAATTTTGACTTGCCATCTTAAACTAGTTCCTTCTAGTTCTGTTGATTCATAATGGCAATCAAGTAATAGTAGGAAGACATTCTCTAGGTGTCAGCCATGCAATAGAGATTCTCAAAAACACAACATCTTTTTGGTCTGGTCTTTATATTTTGTAGAACACTTTAGATACTGTTATATAACTGAAGATATTATAAGATTTGAATATGGTTAATACAGTGTCTATTGTCAAGTAAGGAAAAATTACACAAGATTACAAAATAGGTAATAATGAAAAAGAAGGGACACAATTAAATTTGAATTATAGAATTTATTGTTCATGGGACCAGCAGTTAGTGTAATGGCTATGTCGCTGGAACTCCACGTGGTCGACCATGGTTCGCGTCCCGGACCCGGTAGCTTAAAACTCACACCGGCACGTGTGCGTACGTGCCCAAGATCCCGAGAGGAGAATGGAGAAGGGATTGCGGCATGACCATCCCTCCTGGGGGGGTGATTTCTCGCTTTCTGTCTCTCTGTCTCTCTCTGTCTGTCTGGCGAGCGCATGCACCCTATAGCGAAAACCTCTCCAAAAAAAAAAAAAGAATTTATTGTTCAAGTAAACATAATGTAACAATTTAGGAATATTCAGTCAAGTTGTTTAAGCTGCTATCTTAAAAATTCTTTGAGGAGGTCTGGTAAACAAAACAGACATTTCCAATACAACTGTTACTAAAATATTATGTTAAGCTCTATTTGTCAATGTATATTCCTGAAAATTTGCAAGTTCTGGGTTCAGCATGTTTCAGATTGTAATTTTTCATTATGCTTTGAATGATGACTAATCTTATTTTCAGTACATTAAATAATAAGATGAACTGTATACTTTCACCAACACCACACCCAAGTAAAAAATATGTTTTTCCCCCCTTCAGGGACTTTTAAAAGCTGAAGAGCACAGCTGGTCCCTTGCAGAATTGGTACATGCAGTAGTTCTGCTCACACACTATCATTCTCTTGCCTCGTTCACCTTTGGCTGTGGGATCAGTCCAGAAATTCATTGTGATGGTGGCCACACGTTCCGACCTCCTTCTGTTAGTAACTACTGCATCTGTGACATTACGAATGGCAATCACAGTGTGGATGACACACAGGTCA
>NW_006160040.1:4500328-4511043 GCF_000334495.1 Tupaia belangeri chinensis | reverse complement strand
GCAGGAAATGTTTCGGTAAGTTTGTTACAGGTCGAGTAGTCCTTACCTGAGATGGTTGAGGCTGGAAGTGTTTCAGATTTTGTATGTTTTCGGATTTGAGGATATTTGTATACACACAAGGAGATCATTTAAGGATGGGACCCGAGTCCAACCATGACATTCATGCATGTTTTATATACATCCGATAGCCTGAAGGTAATTTTTACACAGTAATGTTTTGTGCAGGAAACCCTTTGTGACTGTGCTTACATGGGAGAATTGGAGCACAGAAAAGATAGCTCACCGCTAAAGGGGGCTGGGAGGGTCTTTTCTCCCCTGGGGATACTGAATACAGTGTTATGAACTTGTATTTTGACTGCGACCCATCACATGACATGAGGTATGGAAATTTTCGCTCATAATGTCATATTAGTGCTCAACATTTCAGATTTTGGAAGATTTCAGATTTTTTAGTTGGGGATATCCAACTTATATTTATGATGGGATTGTCATAAGACTAATCACAATAATTGCTATTTCATTTGACTTCTTAGAAAATCTGCCCAATTAAGTCCATAGAGATCTTAGGCCCCATGGCTATTCATTTGGTAAAGATTTGACTGCCTTCAAATGTCCATCGTTAGTCAGGGCCTATACAAGGTTACAAGACTCTCTCAAGAGTCTCAAGTAATTTTAGCACCAAGATCCAACATCATGTGCCCCATCAGATGCTAATCCTGAATAACTGCTGCAAGTGAGATGAGAGAAGCCTGAAAATAGTGTGGCCTGGTGGTGCAGGCTTTCTGGTGCCGATCACATCCTTGTCTTCCCCTTTGTGCAAAAGAAACAGGCTGGCTTCATAACTGTTCATCTTTTAGAAGATTTAACGAGCTTTGACCTGGAAATTTCTTTCCTTAAAATTCTTTTTTGCCTGGCAAGGTGATGCACACCTGTGATCCCAGCTATTCAGGAGGCTAAATAGAATGATCACAAGTTCAAGGGTAGTCTGGGCAACATAGCAAGATCCTGTTTCCAAAAAATTAGTTGACTAAAAAAATTTTTTAAAAGGACTGACCCCATAGCCTAATATCCCACATGACTAACTATAGTTTAAATCTCAGCCCCAGAGGCTTGGGAAACTTGATAGGTATGTGTAAATGCCCCAAATCCCAATAGGAGGGAAAAATGGAAGAGAAGGAATTGCAGTGTGACCACATTTCATTTGGGGGTAGCTTGCTCTCTCTGTCACTGGTGAGCACACATGCCCTCTGACTATTTAAACACACACACACACACACACACACACACACCTCCCAGGGACCAGCCCACAGCACAGTGATTAAGGATCCCACACAGCATGGCTGACTGTGGTTCAAATTCCAGCCCTCATGGCTTTAAACCCATGCTAGTCCTGTGTGCCCTGAGTCCCAGGGGGATGAGAAATGGAGGAGAAAGGATTGCAGTGTGACCATTGGGGGATGCTTTTCCCTCTCTCTTTGACTCTTGACAAGTGCATGGATCCTGCATTTATGAGAGCCAGCAATCACAGAAACCGCGTCACAGCCATCTGAATGCTTTGCGCACATTTTCTCAGTTGTATTATTCCTTTGAAACACATTTGGACAAGTTGAATTGCCCTTCACTTAAACATTTGACTTTGGGCAAATTATCAAACATTTCTGAACCTTAGCCTTTTTTACTTCTAAGTAGAGGTAAATCAGGAAGTCATTGTGAGGTTTAAATGAAATGTCTCTAGAGATGTGAAATGCCTAGTGCAGCACTTGGTATTTGTCAAGTGATGAATAAAGTAGCATTTACATATGGCGAAGTTACACATGAAGGAGAATTACTTCCCAAGATGGATCACAGTACTGTGCTGACAGGGCCCACCACTGTGTGTCTCCCCTGCTGTTGAGCTCCTTGGCTCATGCTATAGATCTGCACATGGCCAGTGATCCTTTCTCAGAGCCAGGGGTTATGAGAGGGGCTGAGAGAGAGTAGCTAGTTGCTAAGATACTAGGAGTCAGATTCCTGTCCTTCCCTACCAGTGGTTTAGTATAAGGCTAAAGAAAAATTGCTTGATTGCTTCTAGTTACCCAGCTATTACAAGAGCTAATAGTGAAGAAGAGGATTTATTTCTTTAGTAGGTAAGTTCCCTATTCCCAGGTGTTTAGTGGAATACTTAAGAAGGTATTTATAGCCCACACTGATGGCATTTGGCAGTGGTGTGACTGAGCTCATTCTTCAGGTGCATTATCTGATACCTGACTCAGTTCTTCACATAGAAAGCAAATTTTTAAAATAATTCTATTTGGTATTAACATTTTAATAAGATTCCTTAATGTTTCATCACTGATAACTTCAGATTAATCTAGAAGCAAAAAAAAAAAAAAACAAAACCTACTTTCTCCTTGTTCTGTTATTTCAATATAATGCATCAAGAATTGTCTTTCCTGGGGTCGGCAGGTGGCATGGTGGTTAAGGGCGCTGGACTCAAGTTCCAGACCTGACAGCTTGCTTTCTTACTCTCTCTCTCTCACTCTATCCCTGTCTGGTCAAATTAAGTAAAAAAAAAAAAAAAAAAAAGTTAAACAAAATAATTATTAAAAATATATATTTTTTAAAAATTGTCTTTCCTAATACTTAAAAGTTGGGCTCCTGGGACCAGCAGGTAGCCTGGTGAATAAGGTGCTGGACTCCCACATGGCTGACTGGTTCAAGTCTTGGACCTGGCAGCTTGATTTTTCACTTTTCCCTCTGTGTCTGGTGAAATTAGAAAAATAACAACAACAAATGGAATTAAATAATTCTTTTTAAAAAGTTGAGCTCTTTCTTAGAGAAAAATAGGCAAATTAATATAATGAGGGATCATGAGAATTGAAAGAGACTTTGTGTTGTTTGAAACGTTTAGTCATTTTGTTAAGCAACCTGATCCCTTACAGTCCTTTATTTCCTTGCTGACTGTCAGAAATAACTTTGGTAATGTATGTACAAGGAGAATTTTTTAAAGAGATTTATTTTATCTTTTTTTTTTTTTAATTTGCTATAGGACATATGCACTCACCAGAGAGAGACCAGGGGGCAGGGGTGAGAAAGCAAGCCGCTAGGTCCAGGACTTGAACCATGTCCAGTGCCTTTACCACCATGCTATCTGCTGGCCCCCCAGGAGAATTTTTCATGCCATTATAGGAACCCTTTTTTTTTTTTTTGGTGAGAATTTTGCTCTAGGGCACATGCGTTCCCTGGAGAGAAAGAGAGATATCACCCCCAAGAGGGGATGGTCATACCTCAGTCCCCTCTCTATTTCTCCTGGGATTCTGGGCACACACACATGTCCAGTGTGGGTTTCAAGCTACTAGGTCCAGGACTCAGTCTGTGGTCAGCCATGTGGGAGTCTAGTACCTTAACTGCTATACCACCTGGCCCCATAGGACCACTTTCTGTTATGAAATTTTTAGACAAAGAACCTAGCACAGGGTATGTTGGTGTAACTGTTCAGATCATGTGAGAATATGAAGCACTTGCAATATAGGTTGTTGGGAGTTATCCTGACAGTCATTCTGCAACAAGTATTTTTTTAATATCTACTATATGCCAGGTACTGTGCTAGGCTCTGGATATATACTAGTAAACTAGACTGGCAGGTCCCCTACCCTCATGAAGGTTTGCTCTGGGAAGCAGGTGTTAAATCAATATAATGCAAATAAAAATTACAAATTGGTAATCCCTCTGAAAGGGGAGAGCAGGGCACTGTGTGGCATTAATTGAGGGGTGTGGAATTGACTGTAGACTGCTAAGGGTTAAGTGTGTAAGCGAATGCTGAAGGATCAGTGGGTGGATGCCACAAAAGGAGTGGAAGATAAAAGATCTTAATTTTCTTGTCAAAAGAATTTAAATTTGTAAGGGGAGAAACGTTAACTTGTATTTGAATATTGAGATCTGAGATTTTAACACTTCTTCTATCCATTTTATAAGATAAATTCCACAGAATTGATCCAGCTTTTATACTAAAGAATACAGTAAGATATAGAAACGTAAATGGTTCAACTAGTTTCAGACCACTGTGGCCGGCCAGCTCTCATATGTCAGATGTGTCGTTATAGATGTGACACTACTGTAGTCATCCCAACAAGTGACAGCTGAGCTGCCAGCCCCATTTATAGCTATCAGGTGGCCAACTCCAGCCATGTAAAGACATGTTTCAGTCTTGTTTGTAAGTTGTATAAATAGAGTTGATTACTAATTTATTTATTCCTTTTGTAATTTGCCAGAGGGCGCATGTGCTCACTGGAAGTAGAGAGAGAAAGAGACAGAGCATGCTCCCCGCCGTGAGGAAGAGCCATGCTTCAATTCCTTCTCCATCTCTCCATTCTTCTTTTTTAAGAATTATTTTTATTTTAACTTTATTTATTTCAGTTTTTACCAGAGAGGAACGGGGGCGGGGGGTAAAGTGAGAAAGCAAGCTGCCAGGTCGGGACTCAAATCGTGGTCGGCCTTGTGGAAGTCCAGTGCCCTTAGCCACCATGCCACCTGTCAGCGCCCCCTCCCTCTCTCTCATTCTTCAGGATTTGGGGCATGCATGCAGCTACACACAACTTTTTTTTTTTTCTTTAAAGCCAATTCAGGATTCAAACCACATGGTCAACCATGTGGGATCCAGCTGCCTTCACCACTATCCCACCAGCTGGCTCAAGCTTTTTTTAAGTTATAGATATGTTCACATTATGCCCAGTGTGCAGTTTATGCAATACCAGTTACACTTTGTGTACCTTCTTTAATTGGCTAGCTAGAAGTTAACTTTTATTCAGCTCTATCTAAAGTTGGCAAGTAGTGTTAAATTTTTAAAACTGCATGGATAGTGATAACATCATTACTAAGTCTGTAAGGTAAAAACATTAGAATATTCTTAAAATCAGTTTTAAAATGCTCTTAACATTTTAAAATCTGCCTATCTGCATGCCTAATTAGCTAAAATAATTTAGTTTTTGATTCATTCATGTGCATTACAATTTTTTAAATTTATTTTTCCTATATTCTGTTAAGATACAAATTCTTATGAGACAGACTTAATAAGGTTGATGATGAATTTCCTTCTGTTTCTGCATAGTAACATTAATTATATTTTCTTTTCAGGTAAGTGATTCCTTCTTTGAGGTTGAAGCCCTCATGGAAAAGATGAGACAGTTACAGGAATGTCGAGATGAAGAGGAGGCAAGTCAGGAAGAGATGACTTCTCGTTTCGAAATGGAAAAGAGAGAGAGCATGTTTGTCTTCTCTTCAGGTAAGAGCAACCATGTCGCTGGACATATCATTTCTATTACAAACCGAACTTTAGAGAGGCTATGACAGGTATTCATATATACAAATGACTTTTAAAGCAAGTAATTTACTCAAGTTCACAAAGTTTAACGTATGAGTGTCTTTTATTCTCTTCATTGACATGAGGAAATTGAGCTTGTTGAGACCTGTGATTTTAAAATGCTGTGATCTGTGGACCCAGCCTCTGTGCATAGTCGGTAGCATACCAGACCTCAGGAATGAAGATACATGCTAACCGTGGTTTGAATCCCGGCCTAGTCGGCACGTATGCACAGCCGTAGAAATGGGATTCTAGGGGGGCCAGCCACTGTGGAAGGAGCTTCTCTGTCTCTTTCTTGCACACACACATGTGCTTTATCATAAACAACAATGATTTGTGGGAAAAAGCTAAATGTTTAAATTATTTTGACAGTAATGGTTGGGGGAGCAGGGAGTATAAATATTAAAAGCACCAAGTTTCTTAATAGCAAAGAAAAAAATCAAACTTGTAGAGATTGGGGGTTAGCTTGTTTTTATCAAAGTAGTCTGTGTTTCTATCTACCTGAATGTATGGATGTCATATTATACAGTACTTATTTTAAACAACAATCATATCAACTCCTAGACATATTTTATCAATAGAAAGGCTTAGGCCCAGTGCAGAAAACCTTGTAAATATATTGACTCACAAGTCCTTTCTTTGATACCTTTTATGTGATGTTAGTAATCAACTAAATTAGTCTTTAAGTGCTAAATTTTAGAGCATAGCTAATTTTAATAGTTGTTGTTATCATCCTAAATATTACCCTGAAAGATGTTCACAAGTCGTACGCAATGCTGTTTAAAAAATTTTGCTATAGGGTGTGTGTGCTTGCCAGGCAGAGAAAGTGAGAAAGCACCCCCACCACCACCACCGGGTGATGGCTAGGCCTCAGTCCCTTCTGCTTCATTCTCCTCTTGGGATTTGGGCATGCACACATAAAGCATGTTTTCCAGGCTGCCGGGTCCAGGATTTGAACCACACAGTTGGCCACGTGGGATCCAGCTACCTTAACCACCACACGCTGGCCCATAAACTATGTTTTTCTGGAGTTTTAACACTTTACTTTGGTTGGTACTGATTACTAGTTTTACTTGTTACAGGTAAAGAGAAATGTAACTAGTCTCCTATTTTTGGGAAAGCTTTCAGTGACTTTTTAATGATTTCAGATGACGAGGAAGTTTCACCAGCAAGAGATGTATCTCGTCACTTTGAGGATACTAGTTACGGCTATAAGGATTTCTCTAGACATGGGATGCATGTTCCAACATTTCGCGTTCAGGTAAAAATTACACCTTGCAGTATGCACATGATTGATTAGGAGTGTCTCGATCTGGATCCAGTCAAGGTAGCACACTCTGGTAGACACTGCTACTGGCCGACTAAGGCCCAGGTCTGCTCCCTGGCCCAGAATAGCCCCAGCTACCCAGAGGCTGAGGTAGGAGGATCATGAGCTTGTGGCCAGTATGGAACAGCCAGACCCTGTGTGAAAGTGCCAGACATAGTGAGAGCCTGTCCAAAAAAGAAGAAAATTGGCCTTAATCTTAGGTCTTTCTCTTAAGAAAGAGGCACCTATTGAGTCATCAGAAAAGTCATGACGCATTTTGCATAGAAAAATACATCAAGATTTTTCCAACCACCCAATAGATTTGAGAATTACGTTAAGTGAGTGCTTTGCCAGCAATATTGCAAGGAGGTATGGTTTCTAGTTCTAGAATAAAAGTTGAGTTGCCAATTAAATACTAAATATTTATTCCGTACTCTATTCTGGTAATTTCCAGTTCATCAGTATAATCATACTGTAGTTTAAATCTATGTCTTAAATAATTTGTTTTGTAAATAATTTAAGTACTTAATTCACCTGAGTCGATGTTCCCAATTTCCCAATTGTTACATTTACATAACAGATATTTTACTACCCTTGTGAACACATTTGAGACCCATAGATCTCTCTTTATTCAGCACACTAAGCTATTTTTCAACAGGACAAAGTTTAGACACAAGGAAGAGATAGTTAAACTGTGCCCTGAAATATATTACAAATTGAAATTGTGTAGATGGAAATGTTATGGAGGGAGGTTTGAGTCAGTGGCCAAAAATCAAGGGCATTGTAAGAAGAGACTGTAGGCAGTAACTGAGCTGAGGTTGAGGGACAGAGCGAGAGCTTCCAGCCAGGATTCCTCCAGTTATTAGTGACAGATCGGTGTATAACTGGTCAAGTGTCCTTTAAATGCTAAAGCAGTTCATAGTGGAGTACATAGATGGTTGGTTTTGACTAGAGTAATGACAATGATGTCAAAGAGGTGTTTCAGGAAAATAAATATGGGAGAAACATAGAAGTAAGAGCTTAAAGTGAAAGGGAGGAAAACTTAATTGGGAAATGTGGTTAACAGGGCCGAAAGTCAGAAGGGGGAGGCAGGAGGAGGAGAAGGAGTAAGTGATAAGTGTGTTCAATGAAAAATTCACAAAATTTAGAATTATATGAATGGCTACAGTGATGGAAAAGGAGTGGGGAGTGCCGAGATGGGTTGCCTCTAGGGGCTGAGAGACAAGGAAATAAAGCTGCAAAACAGTGGCTTATGTGGACGGGAAAGAGACTTCATTGGTTTTGAAATTCAGTGAGTTACAAAACATAACCTTTTGCATGTTGCAGTATGGAAATTGAAAACATCAGGCCAGTAACCCTACACTGCAGAGCCACAGGCTTGGAACCACACTTGGCCGTGTTTAGTCACATTTGTTCTACTCTCTGTGTTAGGACTATTGCTGGGAAGATCATGGTTATTCTTTGGTAAATCGCCTTTATCCAGATGTGGGGCAGCTGATTGATGAAAAATTTCACATTGCTTACAATCTTACTTACAACACGATGGCAATGCACAAAGATGTCGATACCTCAATGCTAAGACGGGCTATTTGGAACTATATTCACTGCATGTTTGGAATACGGTAGGTCCGTTTTCTTACAGAGATCTTGCTCTGCTGAATTCTCGGGTGCCTGGAGTACAGAGACACACAACATAAACACAGTCGTCCCTTCCCTGGTAGGTTATCCCTGTGCTTCAAAGAACCCCTTTCTCACAGCTTAATTTTTCCCTTTCTCCTAGCTAGGCAGGAAGGAGAGTTAGGGACACTGATCACGTTGAATGACAGGTGTCCCAGGGGAAAAGGAGAGAGGCAAGCTGGTCCTAGGACATAGATGAAGGGGGCCAAGATCGTCGTTGAATCTCTCTACCTTCTCGACACTCCGTACCCTTACATTGCCCCTCTGGTTGTTCTCACGCTCCTTTTGAAGTGTACCCCGCCCCAATACTTCATCAAAACAAAACTCTCCTGTCCTTACTGGTTGGTATTTGGCCACATGGTGTTTTATAGAAAATGCAGCCATCCTACGCCGCCCCTCACACGTGCACACAGACTGCGTGCTGCAGTGCTTTCTCTTGGCATCCTTCTGTCATTGCCTCTGGTCACTTAAGGCACACCTGACCAATTTTAAACTAATTTCCTACCAATCAGTGACAGGTGGTTGGCTTTAACTTCTGAACAGCATGGGACCAGCTTCATGAGAACCTTTTTCCTTTTCCGCTGAAAGCCCAGTAGCTGGCTTCCGTGTCTGTGTCGATCTGGAGTCCATCACCTAGTGCGGCAGGGCTGACACTGGGGCATGTGACCGTGGCTCCTGAGCTAAGTATAAACACAGGCCATATATAGGACACCCCTCCCTTTTCACCCTTTTCCCTCATGACCCCAGAAACTCTAGGAAATGTAAAATAATTTTCTTTTTCAAATTTACTCATGTGAATTACAATATATGTATCATGTCATACTACTGCTGTGATTCATTTCATTTCAGCAATACTTGTAAGCCCAGTTTTTAGAATTGGTTCCTCCCAGTGTGGTTGCTTGTTCGTGATTATAAATCCTCACTGTTGCTTGGTGCTACTTACGCCGCAGTATTAATATTGTTAGCTTTCAGGAATGGTTTGCTTGGATGCTACAAACTTTCTGTTCCTCTCCCTAAATACGCTGCTCCTTTTCCCTTTACTCAGCCACCTCCAATTTAAATATTGGAACGCTTTATCACTTTTTGGGGAAAGCTGCCTACAAAGAGAAGGAATGTAACATTCAACTATTGATGAGTATACTTCTGTAAGAGGAAAACAGACTCCACACACTGAAAATACTGTAATTCTCACTATGTCTTAACAGATATGACGACTATGACTATGGTGAAATTAACCAGCTATTGGATCGTAGCTTTAAAGTTTATATCAAAACTGTTGTTTGCACTCCTGAAAAGGTTACCAAAAGAATGTATGATAGCTTCTGGAGGCAGTTCAAGCACTCTGAGAAGGTACGTACCTGTTGTGGCTTCTTACTCTAACTTAGCAGTGACCTTGTTCTCCAGCTAACCTAATGACAACCCCTTTGCATCATCCTACCAACGCAAGGGAAAACATTTCCCGGACAGCTGTCTCAGGTACCCCGTGGAAGGGAACTCATTATGGTGAGAGAGTAAAGGAAGACAGAGAAGACGGGGCAGGTGGGCTGGCTGACCCATCTTCAGAAATGATGGCATGGTTGTTATCCTCTAGAAGACTGTTTTGCAAGAACTCATCAATGATTTGGCAGGGGAAGTTTGTATTATGATAAAGCACTGTTAGATTTTCTGAAATATAACAAACCTCCGAGAAAGATGATCAAATACAAATAAAGCTCAAAACATCTATCCAGAAAGAACACCAGATAGCTTTTAAGAAATAGATGTTCTTTCCAATAAACTCAATACTTGAAACATTTTCAGTGGTACATAGAAAATTGTATTTACTTGTGGTTTATATTTATTAGATGCACTGGAAAGAATGAATGCTGATAACCGTCTCCTGTGTGATGTGTTTTATATTCAGGTCCACGTTAATCTGCTTCTTATAGAAGCTAGGATGCAAGCAGAACTCCTTTATGCTCTGAGAGCCATTACTCGCTATATGACCTGATGCCTTTCCTCCGTTAAAGATGATTCTGGAATGATCAGCAAATATAGTCTACAAGGGGAAGGTACTAAGCCCCAGGACCAATGGTAGATAAAAGAATTCAGAAATCCATTGTGCCATGATTCCTTTAGTTTCTGCTACTTTACTGTGGACATATATACGCTGCTGGCACGGGCAGTGAATGCTTGGCAGCTTCGAGTTTAGAGCTGTGAAGAAGGGCTGCCGTTCCCAGTATTCGCTTTTTGACAGTACAAGATGCTGTGTCACTGTTTTAATACAGCAAATAGTAACTCTCCAAATCCTGTTGCTTTTATGTTAAATAAGATAACAAGAATTGGAGCATGCAGAGAACAGGACTTGGATAATGACTAAGCTTTATACATAAAGAATTTTAGATCTTGGTGCTG
>NW_006160040.1:4493574-4500297 GCF_000334495.1 Tupaia belangeri chinensis | reverse complement strand
CCTGCTGGTGGAATGAATAGATGGCTGTTCCAGTTAAGCTATTAGTAATAAAAGTGAACACTGCTACTATCTGAGCCTACCTACGTAATTGTGTGGTTTCAAATTAAACTTGCATACATGTTAATTTTTACTTTTTGCATCTAAAAAAGCATAGATTACTCACAGCCAAGCAAAGACTGTTTTGATGGTAACAGTTCATTTCTTTAAGTATAGTTTTTTTAAATGCAGAATTATTGGTGACATTAAATTACAGTGGCATTCTGAATGATTTTTTCTCAAAAACAATCTTAAATGAAACTGTAAATTGTGAGGAAAAACTGGCTACCTTTTGACACACTGTTTCATAAGCTTCGCTGACATGGGAGGCGCTGACTTGTGCGGTGTTTCTGTGTCCAGCACCCACATGGGAAAGGCCGCCGTAGATGGCTGTGCAGGCCCAGGTGCGTTCTGGCCCTCTGCCCCTGCCTGCCTCATGGGCCCTACCTTCAAGGTGTGCAGCTCCTTCAGTAATAAAGCTGGAACATGTTTTTAGTCAGATCGTCAAATTCAATTTACAAAGATGCTAACTTTGTTTGAAATGGAAACAGTTTTGAAAAAAATGTATTAAGTACTTTGTATTCCAGAAAGCGTGAATTGCTATTGAAGTCTGTCAGTATTATTGGTATTTTTCAATAAAGGATAATTTTTCTCCAATTTTATTTGCTGTCTTGATCTCTTAAAAAGATGTGACCGCACAATTAGTAACAGTTCAGAATTTCTTTGCTTTCATAAACCAAGTAGATTCACACTTGAATAATGCTATAACCAGATAAGAGACTGCTATTAAATGACAAAAACTCTTGAAGCCATTTTGAAAAGAGGAATGAGTGGACCTACCACCAGATCTTCTCTAAGACTATGTGTGTCTTGGGAATGATTTGCATGGTCCTGTGCCTAGTCCCTTTTGAGCTAGTGCGTTTTAGAGTTCAAATAGAATTGTTAAGAGGCATTAGAAACGAGGCTTCATTAGAGAGAGAATACAGAACAAAAATCGGCAGTGGCAGACTAGAAATAGCTCTACATTGAGCCAAAGCTGTCGTAATAACCATTACTCATCGGAACACTGAGCTCCACCTCGTGCCAGCACATGTGTCAAGGTAGATGGGAGTGGGGGCAGGGGAGGCTCGGTTTTGAACAGAGGTGGTACTGACCCTCAAGGACATATAGATCCTGGTAAGAAGACTGGACCTTAGGTAGACGTAGATCATCTTATTTTTAAAAATGCAGGGCCAGCCAGTGTTATGTCGTGGTGGCTGAGGCGGCTGGATCCTATATGGCCAACTGCACAGTTTGAGTCCAGACCATTTGGCTTGACAAGCCATGTTGGGTACTGTGTGTGTGCATGCCCAAAATCTTGAAAGAAATTGAGAAGGGGTTGTGGTGTGACCATCCCCATGGAGGCTGATTTCGCTCTGTCCCTCTTTCCAGCATATGAATGTGCCTCCTAGCAAACTTTTAGAAATAAATGTGAAAGTCCATTTCTAGTTAGCTAACGATAATACCCACATGGTCCTACCCATGGAATTTGTGTGCTGCCTTTGCCTCCTGCCTGCTGCAGAGTCACCTCGCCGTAGCAAATCATGAACCCGCCTAGTAGGTGTGTCCTGGACACTCTCAGCTTCTGTTTGCACCACTTTCCAGTGGAGTCTAGTCAGTTGACCACAGGACATGATCAACCAGAAGGCATTATCTTAGCTATAATCTGAGTTACAGTCACACTGCAGAAATGAGAAGTTGACATTTTTAAATAAGTGTTTATACCTAAAATAATAAAAGTGCATGTGATACAAAGTTGATGTTTCAATGCCTCCCATTTAACAGGTGCTTCCTGTTACTCAGAATGTTTTCTCAAAACTAAACCCGCAGGATTTCTAATGTCACTGTACTCTTTGAAATGAATAGTTTCCAAAATAATTAGGGAAGGTAGAACAATCTAAATGATATCAAAACTCTCCCCACCAGAGGAAATTTTTTTTTTTCTAATGATGCAAGATTTCTAGAAGCCAGCAGGTAGAGTGGTGGTTAAGGCATCAGATACCCACATGGTCAGCCATGGTTTCAAGTCCCAGACCAGGCAGCTTGCTCTCTCACCTCCTCTCTCTCTCTCTCGCCTCTTGTGCACATGCCCTGAAGCAAACTTTAAAAAGTAAAATTAAATCATTTAATTTTTAAAAAGATTACTGATTGCGGTTTCCAGAATTCAATATTTTTTTAAATGCCAGTGTGCGCTCACCAAAGAGCCCCCTCATAGGGTGTGATCCTGCTTCAGTCTTACCTCCTCCACTTCGTCCTGTCAGGGTTTTGACCACACCCTGGCACACGTACCCAGCACAGTTTTCAAGCCACCAGAGCCAAGATTGCAGTCATCCACGTGGGACCTGGTTCCCAGTACACAGTGCCCAACTGCTGTGCTAAGGGACTGGTCCCCAGAATTCAATTTGCAAGTTTTTTGGTAAATTTGAGGAATTTAAAATATTTATTAATTTTAATTATTATTTATACATGTAATCGCTATACATCATTTAGATTGTAGAAACTTCAGCCAGCATGACACACTCCTCAGTTCGGCCCAGTTGAAAACATAAGCACGATGAGATTTTTTTATTAGACCAAACTTCATTATTTCTTACTATAAGAGTAAGATTACATTTCAAACAGTTCACCACAATTACTTCTGTTTAACTTCTTTTCTAAGATGGTAACATTTTTAAAGTTCATTTAAAAACCAAGGAGTTGTTAGTCTTCTAGTACTTGGCTCTGGCAGGTAAACAAATAAGTCAAACTTGTTGAATAAGCATGTTTTCCATCAAGATACTGTGAAAGTATTAGGTCATCGGAAAGTATGCCAAAACACATCATGACTTTCTTGATGACCTGATAACAGAGTCTTGGCACCACCACCACCACTCCGCCCCCTGCCAAGCCTTCAGCCAGCACTGAAGTGCTTGCCCAGCAGCCTCAGGGAGGTTTCCAGTCTTGAACCAAGAACCTTTCCATATGGGATGGCATTGCCGTGTCATGTTTTACCACTACACCATCTGGGCCCACTCTGAAAGTCTGTGGGCAGGCATAGTTCTGAGTATGTGTGAATAGTAAGGGACAGCAAAGGCCAGGTAGATAAGGAGCGATGTCAAGATGATGGATTAAGGATCTCAACCTTTTCATTCTCGCTGAGAGACACCAAATTAGCACTATGTGGACTAAAATGCCTCCGAGAGCTCTAGCACTGATGGGAGTGGCAACCTGGTTTGTACGCCAATCAGAGGCCACTGAACAAGCTCAGCAGCGAATGAGAGTACTCAAAGGGACAGTCCTGCAGGGAGGCCCTGGGAGGGTACGAGAGTATAACCAGAGGAATACTACAGAAACTGACAGACCTGAGAAGCAGCAGGGCCGAGCTGCTCCAGGAAAGCAAGACAGTCAAAGCGGGAATACATTCTGTAATAAGTGCGAGCAAGCCCCAAGAAAATCACCCACAGGAAAGGTTTGGGTTTCAGAACCTCTGACCAGGCCGACAGGAGTAGTTCTTCACAAAGCCAGTTTGTCAAGATTGAATGAAGTGGCCCAGATCTCAGCAAACCACCATAAAGCATGCAAAGAAACAGGGTAATGTGGTTCAAAGAAACCAAATTAATCTGAAACTAGCCTGAAAGAAACGTAAATCTAAATTACCTATCAAGGAGTTTAAAACAATTCATGCTGAATGAGCAAAAAGAAAACAGGACTAAACAAGAAAACAGGAAACAACATATAAACTGAACAAGAATGTCAACAGACACAAACTTAAAAAAATAAAAAATATAAAAAGAACCAAACAAAAATTCCAAAGCTGGGGGCTGGCAGGTGGTGTGGTGGTTAAAAGCCCTGGATTCCCACATGACTGACCACAGTTTGGGTCCTGGGCCTGGCAGCTTGCTTTCTGCCTTTCCCTTTCTTTCTTGCTCTCTCTTGTCAAATTAAAAATAACAACAAATGGAATTAAATATTTTTTTTAAAAATCTGAAACTGAAAAATAAATGAATTGGAAAAAAAATTCACTAGTGGGGCTTAACAGCAGACCACCAGACAGAAGAGTGAACATGTGAACTCCGAGACAGGTCACTTGATAATGAGAGGAGCAGAGAGAAATGAAAAGTGAAGCATGCATAAGGGGTTTATGGGACACTATCCAGTGGACCAGTACACACATCATGGGAAGTCCCGGGAGGAGACACAGAGACAGTTTACTTAAAGAAATACTGACCAGTCACTTCCCAAATTTGAAGAAAGAAATGGATATGTAGGCGTATCGCCTCTTAGTGCACTTCACTTCATTGCACTTCACAAGTGCTGTGTTTTGTTTATTGTCTTATTTTAAATACAAATGGGAGGTTTGTGGCAACTCTGCATCGAGCAAGTCCACAGGCACCGTTTTTTCAATAGCATGAGCTCCCTGTCTACATTCTGGTAATTCTTGCAACGTTTAAAACTTTCTCATTGTTACTGTATCTGTTACGGTGATTGTGATCAGTGATCTTTGACGTTCCTGTTGTAACTGTCTACACCCCTATGAGATGGTGAACGTAACAGATTAATGTTTATGCTCTGATGATTGCACTGATCAGTCATTTCCCCACCTCTCTCCCTCTTCTTGGGCTCCCTGGCCCTCTCAGATACAATTACATTGGAATTAGAGGCCACTGTGGGGTTTTTAACTGGCCTAAGAATTCAAGTGGAAAAAAAAGCTGCATGTCTCTAACTTCACATTGGACCAGCAGTTAGCATAATGGCTATGTCGCTGGACTCCCATGTAGTCAACCGTGGTTAGAGTCGCAGACTGGGTGGCTTAAACTCACACCAGGCGCATGTGCGTGCCCAAGATCCCGAGAGAAGAATGGAGGAGAAGGGATTGCGGTGTGGCCATCCCCCGGGGGGTGATTTCTCACTTTGTCTCTCTTTCTGGTGAGCGCACATGCCCTGTAGCAAAAGCCCCTCCAAAAAAAAGAAAAATAAGTTAGAAATGATTAAATTTAGTGAGGAGGGCATGTCGAAAGCTGAGATAGGCCAAAAGTTCAGCATTTTGCACCCATTAGCCAAGTTGTGAATACAAAAGCATATTCTTGAAATTGAAAGAGCTCCCCCAGTGAAGATATGAATAAGAAAACAAAACAGCCTCATTGCAGATGTAGAGAAAGTTTCAGTGGTTTGAATAGATCAAACCAGCCGCAGCATTCCCTTCAGCCAAAACCTAATCCAGAGCAAGCCCCTACCTCTCAATTCTGTAAAAGCTGGGGCAGGTAAGGAGGCCACACAGAAGAGCCTGCAGCTAGCAGAGGTTGGTTCATGAGGTGTAAAAAAAAACCATCTCCATAAGATCACAGCCCGGGCTTGCCCCCCATCTGGGGCAAGACAGAACACTGTACAGAAGTTCCAGGTAAAGCAGTCCGTGCTGATATATGGGGTCACTGGAAAAGTCATGATGTATTTTGTTTCTCTATGCAAAAACGTAGCATGACTTTTCCAGCAACTCAACAGAATCCTCACCAGTTATTCAGAAGATCCCACTAAGATAATTGATGAAGATGGTTATACCAAACAACAGATTTTTCAACATAGATGAAACAGCCTTAAATGTACTGGAAGAAGATGTCACCTGGGACTTCCATATGTAGGACTTCCACAGCTAGAGAGAAGTCAAGCCTGGCTTCAAAATTCACGCTGACTCTCCTTTTAGGGACTAAGGTCGCTGCTGACTTTAAGTTGAAGCCAGTGCTCATTTGTCATTCCCAAATCCTAAGATCCTTACGAATTATGCTCAGTCTAGGGACCAGCAGTTAGTGTAATGGCTATGTCGCTGGACTCCCATGTAGTCGACTGTGGTTCAAGTTCCGGATCCAGCGGCTTAAACTCATGCCATGCACGTGTGTGTGCGCGCCCAAGGTCCCAAGAGGAGAATGGAGGAGAAGGGATTGCAGCATAGCCATCCCTCCTCCGGGGGAGGGGGGGGCAATTTCTCGCTTTCTGTCTCCCCATCTCTCTCTGGTGAGTGCGCGCACCCTATACAAAAAAAAAAAAAAGAAAAAACTCCCCCCAAAAAGAGTTATGCTCAGTCTACTCTGTGTATGCTCTATAAATGGAACCGCGAAGACTGCATGAAGCACACATCTGTTTACCAGCATGGTTTATTCAATGTTTTAACCCTACTATTGAGAACTATGGCTCAGGAAAACAAAAAACAAAAACAAGATTCCTTTCATAATCTTACCCAATGACCATACCCCTTGCCCCCTGAGAGCTCTGATGGAGATGCAAGGAGATTAATGTTTTCATGTCTGCTAAAACAACATCCATTCTGCAGCCCATGGATTAAGGAGTAATTTCAATTTTGAAGTAGTATTTAAGAAATGAGGACATTTCATTATTAGGACATTTCATAAGGCTGTAGCTGCCATACACAGTGATTCCTCTGATGGATGTGGGCAAAGCACATTTGAAAACTTTCTGGAAAGGATTCATCATTCAATAGATGTCATTAAGAACATTCGTGATTTATGGGTGAAGATCAAAATAACATTAACAGGAGTTTGAAAGAAGTTGATTTCAACCCTCATGGATGACATTTAGGGGTTTAATGCTCCAGCAGAGGAAGTCACTGCAGATGTGGTAGAAAGAGCAAGAAATAGCAAGAGCCTGATGATGTGACTG
>NW_006160040.1:4490026-4493560 GCF_000334495.1 Tupaia belangeri chinensis | reverse complement strand
ACCGCTGCAGTCGCACGATGAAACTGTAATGGATGACGACAGCTGAGAATACACGTCCTGCTCACAGCGCATGAGACTTCTCCAGGACAGACAGTGTGTTAGGCTATAAAACAAGGCTCAGAAAATTAAGAAAAATAGCGTTTTTTCTAAACACAAGGGAATGAAACTAGAAATCAGTGAGGAATAAATTCTAGTATTCTATAGCATGGCATAGTAACTACGATTAATAATTTATTGTGTATTTCAGAATAACTGAAAAAAAGATGCTGAGTGTTCTCAACCCAGGGTAATCATAAATACTTGAGATGATGGCTATGCTAATTACCCTGATTTAATCATTACACACTGTGTTCTTGTACTGGAGTTTCACACTGTGTCCCATAAACATGTACAGTTACTGAGTTGTTGGAAAAGTCATGATGTATTTTTTTCTGTTTTTCTATGCAATGATGCATCATGACTTTTCTAACAACTTAATATTATGTCATGTGTCAGTAAAAAAAAAAAAATAGAAAGACAGACACTTGGGGCTGGGGCTGGGGCTGGCTTCATAGCACAGTGGTAATGTACTGTTTAAAAGCAGCCAGATCCCACAGGGTGACCACGGTTGGAGCCCCAGCTGGATCAGCCTGTAACACACCAGGCATGTGCACAAGCATCCAAGACCCAGTGGGCTAGAGGATTAGAGGAAGGAGGCCCCAGCAGGACCTGACCTGGAGTATGCTCCTCTCTCTTTCTCACTCTCAAATGTGTATGTACACACACTGTTATGAATAAGGAAAAATGTGTTTAATGTGTTTAAAAGAAAACTTGAATAGATGAGGAATGAGTTCTTATGGATAAGCGAAGAAACTGGTTTCTTTTTTTTTTTTTTTGGAGAGGTTTGTGTGTGCTCACCAGAAAGACAAAGAGAGACAGAAAGACAGAAAGTGAGAAATCACCCCCCAGGGGGGATGGCCATGCCACAATCTCTTCTCCTCCATTCTCTTCTCGGGATCTTGGGCATGCACACACACACGCCTGGCGTGAGTTTAAGCCACCAAGTCTGGGACTTGAACTGTGGTCTACTATGTGGGAGTCCAGCAGCATAACCATTACGCCAACTGCTGGTCCCTAAGCAAAGAAACTAGTTTCTTAAGATAGAATCTACTCATGACGAAGGTGCTATGAACATTATTGAGATGACAGCAAAAGGTTTAGAATATTAATTAAACTTAGATGATAAAGCTCTGGAGTGTTTGAGATTGACTTAAGGTTTAGAGAGGTTCTACTGTAGGTAAATTGCTATCAAACACCACTGCAAGCTATGAAGAAATCTTTCATGAAAAATGCAGTGACCTTCAATGTTGTCTTGTTTTAAGAAATGGTCACAGTAACCCCAGCTGTCAGCACCCACCACCCTGCTCAGTCAGCAGCCATCAATATCAAGGCAAGACCCTCCACCAGAAAAAAATTACAACTTGCTCAAAGTTCAGGCAATTATTAGCATTTTTTAGCAACAAGTATTTTAATTACACATAATGCTGTTGTACATTTAATGGACAATGGTTTAGTATAAACATAACTTTTATGTGTACTAGAAAATAAAGTCACGCAACTCACTTTATTACATTATTCACTCTTGTGTAGTCTAGAAGCAAACTGCTATATCTCCAAGATATGCCTGTACTAACTCAAGACACTCAATGAACTAAGTGTAAGTAGGAGAAAGCCAGAGAGACTCACACTGAGAAATATTATATGCAAACTATGAAAATCAGAAACAATCCTGAAAGTAACAAGAGAAAAGCAACTGATCTCTTAAAGCAAACTGCTGAGAGATTATTGGGAGTTTTCTCCACAGGAGTCTTACAGGACAGAAGGCAATAGAATGATATGTTCAAAGTGCAGACAACAGTCAACCAAGAGTACAATAGCCAGCAATGCTATCCCTTAAAGATAAAGGAAAACTTAGGGCTTAAACAAAAGTTGAGAGAGTTTAATACCAATAGACCTGCCCACCAAGAAATGCTAAAAGGAGTCCTTCAATTTGAAACAGGAGGACACAACAGAGCAATACAAAGCCATCCAAAATATGAAGTTCCCTTGGGGGTGGCAGGTGGGGTAGTGGTTAAGAGTGCTGGACTCCCACATGGCAGACTGTGGTTTGAATCCCCGACCTGCTGGCTTGCTTTCTCACTACCCCCAACCCAGTCTGTCCCTGTCTGGTCAAATATATATTTATTTATATAAATAAATAAGTAAAATTAATAAATAAATAAATAATTTAAAATAAAAAAATTTAAATATATGTATATATATATGTATATTTATATACAATTCCCCAGTAAAGGTAAATATGTGGACAAATATAGATTGTATTGTTGTAATTTTGTCACATACATTCTCCTTTAATTCTTTTATAGAATTTAAAAGAGAAAAGCATGAAAATTAATATAAATCTGTGTTAAGGGGTACATACTGTATAAAGATGTCATTTGTAAAGTGGAAGCAGGTAGAGTTGTAAAGGAAGAGGTTTTATTTTTAATTTTAAAAGATTTGCTATAGAGCATGTGTACTCACTGGGGAGACAGAGCAAGAGAGAATGAGAAAGCGTCCCCCAGGGGGATGACCACATTGCAATCCCTTTTCTTCCATTCTCCCCTTGGGACTCTAGGCACACATGCACATGCACCCAGCATGCCTTCCAAGCCACTGGGCCCAGGGTGTGAACTACGTAGTTGGCTATGTAGGAACCCATGTGCCTAACCACCATGCCATTGGCTGGTCCAAGGAATAAATTTTGTATGTGATTAAAGTTAAGTTGTTACCAGTTCAAAATAGATTTAAGATATTTTATTAGGTTGTCTGGAAAGTCATGATGCATTTTTACATAGAAAAAACATAGGGAAATACACCATGACTTTCCCGACAATCTAATATCATCTCTGTGGTAGCCAAGAAAATATCTCTCGAATCTACTCAAGAGAAAATAAAGAGGAAATCATGGCAAGTCACTACCAAAAATAACAACAAAATCAATGAAACAGAAAGGAAGGCAGTAAGAGAGGAAATGGTGAACAAAAAAGCTACAAGACATATAGAAAACAACAAAATGGCAATAGTAAATCTTTCTCTATTGGTAATTACATTAACAGTAAATAGATGGAATTCCTCAACCAAAATAGATTGGCTAATGAAATTTAAAAACAAACAGGGCTAACCAGTATCTTATGGTTAAGGGACCTGGATTCCACACAGTCAAATGCAGTTTGTAAGAACTGGCAGCTTGGGAAACACACATATACACACACACACACACACACACACACATACTGGGTACATATGTATACATGCCCCAAATCCCAATAGGATGGAGAAATGGGGAAAAAGAGATTGTGTCATGAATATGTGCCATTGGGGATGTACTCTCCCTTTCCCTCTCTCTGTCTCTCTCTAGCAAGATAAAGAACAAACTAAGCCCAAAGCTAGCAGAAGAAATACTAAAGATTAGCGCAGAGATCCATGAAATAGACATGAGGCCACGGGGGGGGG
>NW_006160040.1:4452794-4489995 GCF_000334495.1 Tupaia belangeri chinensis | reverse complement strand
GAATCAACCAAACTAAGATTTTTTTTTTTTTAAGATAAATAAAATTGACAAACCCTAAACTAGATTAAGGGGGAGGGGGGAGGGAAGGGGTAGAAGGAAGGGTGGGGATTCAAATAACTAAATTCAGAATGAAAGAGGAGACATTACACCTAGCATCACATAAATAAAAAAAGATGATCAGAGGTTATTATGAGAGCCAGGAGGTGGCACAGGAGTGGACAACAGGTCCCACATAGAGAGTCCTTAGCACATGCATGTGTGCCTGTGACCCGGGCTGGCTGAGACCAGGCATGGATCACGGTGCGGCTGCCTGTCTGTCTCTTTCTCCAACTCTCTCCTTGTGGAGGAAAGAGGTTATCATGAACAATTGCAAACCAAAAATTGGATAACCAAGAAATACATAAACTGCTAAACCTGAATCATGAAGAAATAGAAACTATGAACAGATCTCTAACTAGTAAGGAGACTGAATCAGTAATCCAAAAGTTCCCAAGAGAGAAAAATCCAGAATCAGATGGCTTCACTGGAGAATTCTGCCCAACATTCAAATAACACCAATCCTCCTTTCTGAAAACTGAAGAGAACACTGCCAAAATCATTTTGAGGCCAGCATTACCCTGATAGCAAAACCAGACAGACACTGTAAGAAAATTATAGACCAACATCTTTGATGAATATTAATGCAAAAATATTGGTGCAAAAACCCTAAGCAAAATACTTGTGAACAGAATTCAATAGTATATTAAAAGGATTATGTACCATAACTAAGTAGGATTTATTCCTGAGAAGGAAGGTTAGTTCAATATATGAATATCAATTGACATAATACACCACATTAGCAGAAGGGAGAGAAAAAAATATCACATAATCATCTCTATTTTGGGAGAAAAACTGTTTGCCAAAATTCAACATCCTCTCATGAAAAAAAAAAATGTTAACAAATCAGGAATAGAAGGAAATCACATCAACATGATATAGGCCATATATAAAAAGCTCACACTAATATATGGTGAAAGACTAAAACCTTTTTTTTTTTTTTTGGAGAGGTTTTTGCTATAGGGCGCATGCGCTCGCCAGACAGACAGACAGAGAGAGACATAGAGACAGAAAGTGAGAAATCACCCCCCCAGGGGGGATGGTCACACTGCAATCCCTTCTCCTCCATTCTCCTCTCGGGATCTTGGGCACACACGCACACGCACCCAGCGTGAGTTCTAAGCCACCGGGTCCAGGACACAAACCGTGGTCGACTATGTGGGAGTCCAGTGACATAACCGTTATGCTAACTGCTGGTTCCCAAGACTGAAGCCTTTTACTCTCATATCAGACAGAAGACAAAGATGCCCACTCTTACCACTTTTATTAAACCTAAACCTAGTACTGGAAGTCATAGCCAGAGCAATTAGGCAAGAAAAGGAAATAAAAGCATCCGAGTTGGAGAAAAGTAAAATTATTTCTATAGATGACTTAATCTTTATTTTATTTATTTATTTATTTTGCCATAGGGCACATGTACTTGCCAGAGAGACAGAGAGGAAAGTGAGAAATCATCCCCCCCTCCCCCGGAAGATGTCCCTGCCACAATCCCTTCTC
Source organism: Tupaia belangeri chinensis (assembly GCF_000334495.1). Classification (NCBI taxonomy): domain Eukaryota; kingdom Metazoa; phylum Chordata; class Mammalia; order Scandentia; family Tupaiidae; genus Tupaia; species Tupaia belangeri. Next base: position 4,488,402 of record NW_006160040.1, on the reverse strand, counting down.
CACTCTCCTCCTGGGTATTGTTGTTGTTGTTGTTTTTATTTTATTTTTTTCAAGAGTTTTTTTTGCGGGAACCAGCAGTTAGCGTAATGGCTACGTGCCTCGAAGCAGGTCCAGGGTGAGTGTGAGATAGGGGAGGTGAATATATTTTACCCTCATTTGGCACAGGTCCGTGTGTCCTTGTAAAAGTGGAAACAGCGTGCTACTCTGAAGGTGTCTTCTGTTGTTCCTAGTATAGATGATTCTTACATACACCACTGAACAGATCCTATGGATACATGCTAGAAAACATGTTATTTAGTTGATGGTTCAACTCCCTAAATAGCTGCTTGTCTATTTATTATTTTTTCGAGAGGTTTTTGCTATAGGGCACATGTGCTTTCCAGAAAGACAGAGAGAGAGAGAGAGACAGAAAGCGAGAAATCACCCCCTGGGCAGATGGCCATGCCACAATCCCTTCTCCTTTATTCTCTTATTGAGATCTTGGGCACACACACACGCACCCAGTGTGAGTTTAAGCCACCCAATCCAGGACTCGAACCATGGTTGACAACATGGGAGTCTAGTGACATAGCCATTACGCCATCTGCTGGTCCCTCTCCTGGGATTTTGGGCACATGTACCTGGTGTGAGTTTCAAGCCACCAGGTCTGGGACTTGAACTGAGGTTAGCCATGTGGGGGTCCAACATTTTAACCACCACACCATCTGCTGGATATGATGACTTAATCTTATATGTAAAAGATTCTAAAGATTTCACATTGTTAGAACTTATAAACAAAATCAGTAAAGTTACAGGATACAAAATCAACACACAAAAATCAGTTACATTTCTATACCCTAAAAATGAACAATCTAGAGAGGAAATTAAGAGAATAATTCCATTTGCAGTAGCATCAAAAAATAATAAAATACTTAGAAATAAACTTAACCAAAAAAAATGTGCTCTGGTCTGAATGTGTCCTCTCCCAATTATGTGCTGAAACCTAATCCCCAATGTTTTCATACTAAGACGTGGGGCGTTCGGACATGATTAGGTCAATAGAGCTCCATTCTTATGAATGGTATTAGTGCTCTTATATTAATAAAAGAGGCCTTGGGGAGCATGTTCTTCCCTACTATGTGAGGCCAGAGCTAGAGGACACCATACATGAGGGAAGAAACCCTTCTAGACACTGAATCTTTGACTTTCCAGCCTCTGGAATTATAAGCAATAATTTTCTGTTGTCTATAAATTGCCCAGTCTGTTGTTTTGATTTAACAGCTTGTACTAAGACAAGATGAAAGACTTATACACTGAAAATTATGTTATTAGAAGAACTTAAAGATATAAATAAATGGAAAGACATCTCATGTCCCTGGATTGGAAGACTTATTATTATTAAGACGTCAGTACTACACACAAAGCAATCTACAGATTCAATGCAGTCTCTATCAAAATCCCAATGGCATTTTTTGTGAAAGTAAATCCCATCCTAAAATTCATATAGATTCTCAAGATACCCTGAATAGCCAAAACAATCTTGAAAAAGAACAAAGTTGGAAGTCTCACATTGCCTAATTTCAAATTATATTACAAGACAAGAGTGATTAATACAGTGTGGCACTGGCATAAAGACAAATGTATAGAACAATGGAAAAGAACAGAGCACCCAGAAATAAACCTTCATATAGTCAAGTGATCGTCGACAAAGATTCCAAGACTACTGAGTGGGAAAAGGACAGTCTTTTCAATAAATGATACTGGGGAAACTAGGTATCCACATGCAAAAGAATGAAAAAAGATCTTAATCTTATATGCAAAATAATTATCAAAACTTAAGACATAAAACTAGATGAAAACACAGGCGGAAAGCTTCACGACATTGGATTTGGCAATGATTTCTTGAACAGGACATCAAAAGCACAGGCAAAAGACATTTCTCCAAAGACAGATGATATACAAATGGCCAACAAACAAAAGTTGTGAAACAAAAAAATATGAAAAGATGCTCAATGCCCAGCTGTGATAGCTCATGCTCAATAGGCATGAGCTATCGAGCCACATGGGAGACCCAAGTTCAATTCCTGGCCTACCCTAAAAGTCACACATGGTAGCATGCTTACTTGGGAGACGGAAGCAGGACGACTGTAACAGTAATACCCTGTCTTAAAAAGCAAACAAAAAAGATGCTCAACATGACTAATGACTAATTATAAGAGAAGGACAAAATGATAACACATTGAGATATTGCTTTACATACATTAGGATGGCTACTAATAAAAACAAAAATAATTAGTATTGGCTAGGATGTGGAGAATTTGGAAGGCTTGTATACTGTTGGTGGGAATGTAAAATGGTATTGCTGCTATGGGAAACACTATGGAGCTTTCTAAAATATTAAAAATAGAATTGCCCTATGATTAATTCTACTTGCTATGGACTTGATGCTTATGTATTCCCCCAAATTCATATGCTAAAGCCCTATGTGGTCTCTGGGAGATTATTAGGTCATGAGGGTAGAATGACATGAATAGGAGTAGTGCCCTTATAAGGAGGGGCACAAGAGAAATGATTGTTGCTCTCTCCACCACATGAAGGTATAGCAGAAAAACATCCTCTGCAAACCAGGAAGAGGGCCTTCACTAGGAACTGAATGAGGAATAAACTTTTGTTAGTTAAGTACCCAAACTAGGGTATTTTTGTGTTCGCAGCTGAAACTAAGACACCACTTCTGGGTATATGTACAAAAGAACTGAAATAAAGATATCCAAGAGATATTTGCACACCCATCTTCACAGCAGCGTTATTCCTAGTATCCATGATATGGAAGCAACTCCAATGTCCATTGACAGATGAATGGATAAACAAAATGTGTACATACACACAATGACAAATTATCCAACCTTAAAAAGGAAATCTTGTCACATGCTACAACACAAGTGAACTTGATGACATTATGCTAGGTGAGATAAGCTGGTCACAAAAAGACAAACACTACACAGTTCCATTTATAGGTGCTATCTAAAGTAGTCAAATTCATAGAAACAGAAAGTAGAATTATGGTTGCCGGAGGCAAGGAGGAAGAGGGAAGGGGGAGTTGTTGTTTAATGGGGATGGAATTTACAAGATGAAAAATTTCTAGAGGTCGGAAAGTTCTAAAAGTTTTCAAGTTCAGAACACAGTGAACATACTGCACACTACTGAACTGTACAGTTAAAAATGGTTAAGATGGTAAATTTTATGTTTTTGAATTTTTTTTAGAGAGATTTTTGCTATATGGTGTGCATGCTCACTGGAGACAGAGACAGACAGACAGACAGACAGAAAGTGAGAAATCACCTTCTAGGGGGAATGGTCATGCTGCAATCCCTTCTCTTCTATTGTCCTCTAAGGATTTTGGGCATGCATGTAAATGTGCCCGGCGTGAGTTTCAAGCCATGGGGTATGAGATTCAAATCACAGTTGGCCATGTGGGAGTCCAGCAATGTAACCATTACACCATCTGCTGATCCCTAAAAATATATATATATTTTTAAGGCAAGGAGACAGTTCCAAATGGTCCAGCTTGCACATGAGTCTGAAGGAGAGGGGTCAGTATGGAGAGCAGATGTAATTTCCTCACCATAGGTTTATTATATTAGCTATAAATAGAGTTTGATTTTTCCCACAAGGTACAATATATAGATTGTTGTGTATAAAATACAGATTTATATCCTTAAAAGTTTTGGAGAGATTAGCCCATCAGACTTAAACTGATTTTCTGGAGAAGGAAGAGACATTCCAACACCTACAATAAAATAATAATACCTGATAGGATAAGAGGGGACTAAGAGACCAGTTAGAACACTTGGAACCAAGATGGCATCTGAAATGATCACTACCTGACCTTCAAACTCATTATATCCTCGTTTTACTTCATTAGTATGTTAAATGACATATCCATCCACTCCATGGACAACTTTCAATTACCATGACTATGACAAACTTCCATATAGGGCCAGAAAATGGGAGAGACCATGGTTCAAGGAAGACCACCATCCCTTTCCCAGCGAAGTCATGAATAAACCATCCCATCCATTACCTGGCCGGACATTAAGCCAAGCTATGTAAGAAGCCAGAAGTCCACTGAAGTCAGAGGCCACCCTGCCTGTTAGGTAGCCCTTCTATCTCACCTTCCAGGTAAGTTTTCTCCTTCCTCTGAAGGCTTGCAGCTGGAGCAGCAGTGGGCAGCAGAAACTCGTCCCAGGCTTGCTCTCTGATCCTGTCCACATGAGGAGGGAACTGAACTGTTCACCCATCTCCCCTAGAAGGGCTGCCCCACCTATGGAGTAATGTGCTTTGTACACTTTCCTTAATAAATATGTGCTTTTGCTTTCTCTAAAAGGCTTGTTCTCAAATTCTTTCCTGCACCAAGACCTGCCACCTTTCGGGTGGACACCCCAAGGGATGAGTCTCCCTGGTAACAAATCTATTAACATGATACAGATTGTGGACTATAATAAACTGAGTGCCCCTAGAAGATTTTGCTGAGCCCTAACCAGGGATGAGCCCTCAACTAGCACCACCTTTAGAAAGTCTTATTTGTTCCTGGAAATATAGGTTTTCCACAACAGGCTTTGAGAGCCCATCCAGTCCGGGATGCCTGTCCTTATCCTGTGAATCTTGGTTTTTTTTGTTTGTTTGTTTCTTTTTTTTTTTTGTAGGGAGGAAGATGAACAGTTAATAACAGCTTTACTCAAAGCAGAATAGTAAATTTGCATTTATTTCCACATATTCTGTTTCACTAGTACAGAGTAACAATAGTAATCTCTATTTTTGCTTATCATTCACTCAAAGGCCAACCTTATCCTACAAAGAAAGATTTTGCCATCATCATGCTATAACTTACTGAGTACTTACTAGATAGCAAACCAGATAATCTGCTCATCTATAGGTTTTTCTAAACTACCCTATAATAAATAGTATTCCCATTTTATAGTTCAAGATCAAGAAATTAAATTACTTGCCCAAAGCCCACACAGCTAGCAGGGGAGGGCTAGGATTCAAACTGAGACCTGCCGCACTGAAGCCTGCCATCTTTCCGGTACTTTCCAATGCCTCTTGTCGAGGAACAGACAGTAACAATTAAAAAGATTGCCTGGTTCACTTCAAATGAAAAGAAAATGGTAAAACATTCCCTTCTGAACCTATTTTACTTATTTAATAAAGAGTAGATGACTTTTAGGAGTAGATGACTCCTAAAGGAGTTTTCTTGTTTTTTTTGTGTTTTTTTTTTTTTTCCCTTTTCTTCTCCTAGTATGAGGACCAGAAAATCACTAGTATCTAATCAGGAAATGGATCACTAGATGTAGTAAGAATTAGTGCAGCTATTTTCAAAGTACTGTGTTCCATTCCTCTTGACTTACGTATGAAATCTAATAGTCTTATTCTGTACAAAAGCTAACAGTCTTCATTGCACAGTGCATTTAACTAACAAACTGATGAGCACTTAAATTCCAAAATTGTCAAATCAGAATTTTAAGACTAGAACTAAATTACTTAATATAGAAAAGTCATTTACTTTAAAAATGCATATATTTTCATCTTACATTTCTCATAGCAGAAAATATAACATGCATATACATTTCTGCATAATACCTAACAAGAGGAAATGCTTAGGCTACTCACTAAAATCAGTACTTGAAAAGCTTTCGATATTTCAATACTGAAAAGAAAAACTTCATGTCTGTTACCACTGCTTAAGAATGAGGGAGACCTGACTGCTGTTGCTGTAGTTAATGCACCATGTTAGAAAGAGGGGAAAGGCAAGGGTTCCAGGAAGGTGTGATGGCTCTGAATTCGGTTTAGAAGCTGCTGTGCCACAGGTTTGAATTCTGTTTCCCAGTGGAGTTTGTGGTAGTTTTTTAGGTCTTGGTCAAAACTGCCATCCAGTGCTAGTTCTTCATCTGTATCAAAAAAATTAAAATTACAGCAATTATTTGGAAATGTAATCCTATTAAATGAAATTTAGGTTTGTTTTTGTTTTTGTTTTTTTTTAAGAGGTTTTTGCTATAGGGCATGTGCGCTTACCAGAGAGAGACAGAAAACAAGAAATCACTCCCTGGGGGGATGGCCACACCACAATCCCTTCTCCTCCATCCTCCTCTTGGATCTTGGGCATGCATGCACATGTGCCTGGCGTGAGTTTAAGCCATCAGGTCCAAGACTCGAACCATGGTTGACTACACGGGAGTTCACATCGTCATTACACCAACTGCTGGTCCCATGAAATTTAGTTTTCGATGACACAGGTTAAAATTATACTGGATTTTTTTTCCCAATTTTTTTTTTTTATACCATAGGGCATATGTGCTCGCAAGAGAGAGACGAAACAGAGAGAGGAGGAAAGTAAGAAAACACTCCTGGGGGGATAGCCATGCTGCAATCCCTTCTCCTCCATTCTCCCCTACTCTTGGGATTTTGGGCACGCACGCACATGGCTGGTGTGGTTTTCATGCTGCCAGGTCTAGGACTTGAACAGTGAAAGTCAGCCATGTGAGACCAGTGCTTTAGCCACCATGCCACCTGCTGGCCCAACATCCTGGATCTTTAATACTAACATGACAGAAGAAATGAGTTGGGGCAAGAAGACGTTTTTACAGGAGAAATTCTTATCTGCCCAGTGTTCTTTACATATATATATATATATATATATATATACACACACACACACATATATACATACACACACATACATATATCTTTTTGAGAGATATATTTTTGCCATAGGGCATGTGTGCTTACCAGAGACAGACAGACAGAAAGTGAGAAATCATCCCCCGGGGATATGGCCACATCATAATCCCTTCTCCTCCATTCTCCTCTTGGGATTTTGGGCATGCACACACCCAGCCTGAGTTTCAAGTTGCTCAGTCTGGGTCTCAAACTGCAGTTGCCCATATGGGAGTCCAGCAACATAACTATAACACCATCCACTGGTCCCCAAATACTTTTAATTAAGTATATTTTATTTTAATCTCTTAATTTCTAAAGGTAATAATTGTTAAGAGATTTTTGCTATAATGTATGTGTGCTCACTGAAGAGACAGCAAGAGTCAGAGAGACAGTGTGAGAAATCACGCCCCCCCCCCCCGGGGGGGGGGGTGGCCACTCCACAATCCTTTCTCCTCTCAGGATCTTGGGCACACACATTCATGTGCCCGGCCTGAGTTTTAAGCTGCTATGTCTGGGACTCAAATCTTGGTAGGCTACATGGGAACCCAATGACTTAATCATTATACCATCTGCTTGTCCTAAAGGTAATACTTTTCTAAAAATTAATCCTACATTGACTTGGGCCCTTATTTCTTTTAAGAATTATTTTATTTAACTTTATTCACGTACTTATTTATTTTAAATTTTGACCAGAGAAGGACAGAGTACGAGAGAGAGGGAAGTGAGAAAGCAAGTCGCCAGGTCTGGGACTCTAACCACAGTCAGTTATTTGGGAGTTCAGCACCCTTAACCACCACGCTACGTGCCAGCCCTGCATCCTTATTTCAATGAATCTCTTAGTTTTTTATATGTAAGTTTTCATCCAAAAGTCAGATCACAATTTTCCAGAAACCAAAGTATCAGTAAGTTACTTCCTTACATGTACATTAGAAAAGTTAATTACTTCAATGGTTGACATATTAAATCAGTCAGAAAATCTGGGAAAGCAGCCGAGTTGAACTTCAGCCTGTTTTTGTTGTTATTGTTTTTTTTGCTATAGGACACACACTCTTCAAAAAGAGAAAAAAGAAAACACCCCTGGGGTGATGGCCACACCGCAGTTCTCCTCCACTCTCCTCTTGGAATTTACGGGCACACGTGCACATGTACCCAGAGCTGGGTCTGAGACTTGAACCACAGGGCCATGTGGGAACCAGCTACCTTAACCACCATGCCGTGAGCTGGCTGGAAACTTGACACTTGACCCTTAAACTTGACTGAAAATCAGAACTTTGCTGGCTTCAAAGTAGTCAAGATATACTTCTTTAAGAAAACAACTCTGCATCCCCAGTCTCTCCAAGAACTGTGGTAACCAGAGAACTCAGAATCCCAACAAGCATTAGAATCCCAAATTAGTCCATAGATAATGGAGAAAAGCACTTGTAAAACAAAATGCTAAATAACAACTTTAACTTGATTTTTTTTTTTTTGGTAAGGTTTTTGCTATAAGGTGCGTGTGCTCGCCAGAGAGAGAGAAAGAGAGAGACAGAAAGCGAGAAATCACCCCACAGGGGGGATGGCCACGCTGCAATCCCTTCTCCTCCATTCTCCTCTCTGGATCTTGGGCGCCGGGTGTGAGTTTAAGCCACCAGGTCCGGGGATCGAACCGTGGTCGACTACATGGGAGTCCAGCGACATAGCCATTATGCCAATTGTTGGTCCCTTTAACTGGATTCTTAATCCAAGGACACCCTGAATGCTGTGAACACTAAGTGTATCTGACCCAGGTGGGGAGATAAGTGGCCGAGTTTCCATGCACTTTCACTTGTTTATATTGGGCCTCCCGCCCTGAGCGGGCTTCAGGATCCCGCACTGGCCTCTAGGCCAAAGACTGGCTGGGCCACTTCCTAGGTCTGCGGCCTGAGGCCGACTTCAAAGGTAACCACTAAGTCCTAAAATGACCACAAATATTGCCAATTACCTAAGTTGCAAACGGTTTTTTCATAGGGCCAGCTTAAAATGCTTCATTCCTCTGTTTACAGATTTTCTACACTGAATGTTTATGTGCGCTCAGTGTGTACTTTGGCACTGTGGGTACGGTGTCACCACCCAGAATAAGATAAGGGAGTCTAGAATCCCAGTTTGTACCTTCCCCTCCTCGCCACCAACTGGACAGCTATGCAGCTCCAAGATAAGTTCCAGGCAGACACAAACACTTCAGCAAGGCCTCCATGGAGACCCTGTAAGCAAACCCGGACCTCCCCACCCATGAGATAACCAGGGAGGGGAGGAGAGCGCAGACTGCACAGGAGGGCGCCGGCTGCCTGCTTGGCCTTCCATCTGTGCTTCTGACCAGAAGACAGTTAGACGCGCCGAGTGATTTCTGATTCCAAGGTCATCTTTTCTGTGTCCTCTTCTCCAGACTTTCTGAGCACTAAGCTTCTGCTTAAAAATGACTGCTTGTTTTGTTCCGTCTTTCCCAAACTCCTTGGCGCTGAAGCGGTCTGACCCAAGCACTTCACAGTCCCTTGCTGTCTCAGGGCTTTGGTCAGATTTGGTGACTTCAGCAAAATTTTTTTTTTTTTAATCTAATGTCAAGACCGCATTACTTTTCTTGAGGCCTAGTCTGTAATTAGTTCATCTACACTGCACTTGGACCATGTTAATTCTAAATTGGGTTAGACAAGATAAGAATGGCCAAGGAGCTACAGATAAGAGAACGACAGTCTGAAGTTTCAAAGTCAATATGGCAAATACATAAGGAGTGATTACACTGAGGATTACATTTTGAAACTTGTGCTTCGAAGGGCAGCAGAGGCTGCTTTCCTAACGATTTGGATGTATGCTATTCCAGCTTTGTGATCTACAGTAATACATGTTTGTCATGACTTCTGTACACATATACACAGAAATTACGTACCAATAACAAACAAGTTTCACAGATTATTTACCCTTCCAACATATAACACATTCTAATTGTTTTTCTTTACTTCATTGCCTTAGGGTACATGCGCTCACTTGCTGGGGGAAGAGAGATGGGAGAGAGGAGGGGGAGGGGGGAGGGGGGATGGAGGGGGAAGGGAGGAGAGGGAGAAGTAACCCTCTGGGGGGATTGGCCACACTGCAATCTCTTCTCCTCTATTTTTTAAGCTACTGGGTCCAGGACTTGAACTGCAGTCAGTCACATGGGAGTCCAGTGATGTAACCACTATACCATCTACTGACCCCTTCTCTACTATGTCCCTCTCCCATTCTCTCTCTCTTTTTAAAAGAGATTTCTATATAGGGCACATGTGCTCGCTGGCAAGACAGAGAAATATAAAGCAAGAAATCATCCCCCTCCCCCCCTCAGGGAGGATGGCCACTCCGCAATCCCTTCTCCTCCACTCTCCTCTCGGGATTTTGAGCACACACACACATGTGCCCAGTGTGAGTTTTAAGCTGCTGGGTCCGGGACTTGAGCCACAGTCAACTACAGAAGAGTCCAGTAACGGGACCAGCAAATGGCATGATTACATCTTCACTACATTTTTTAAAGATAATAATCATATCCTACTAAGTTGATTTCACAACCCACATTGTAAAAAGCACTCACTTAGCTGATCACTCTTAGGCCTCTTTGGTCACAGCATATTTCCAAAAACCAAAATTTGGGGCAATGCATTAGAAAGGGTTAAAAGACAAGACAATGAACAGACTCCGTGTCCTGCAGGTAGTACCAACAGAAGCCTCCTGCACCATGTCTAGCTTGCTGTTTGGGGACAGGCAGCTATTTGAGGGATTCGTGCCCAACTTCTCTCTCAGAAGGCACAATCCCCACGTTTTCCAGAAGCACCTGCTAGCCCTTTGGTCTAGGCTTAATGATGCGATTCTCCGACTTGAACACCAGGCCTCTCTTCCTGTCACAACACCTACGTGTCAATTTCCACACACCTTGTGATGAACAGTTACCTTGTACATTTACATTTGCAGCAATAAATTGCTCGCACCAGTCGGTTCCAGCTGGCAGTTCCACCGAGAGGCTCAGAGCAGACCTGAGAGTCAGGCACGCTGCTAACCAGCTCCTCTCTGCAACTCCAGGACGTGGTAGGTAACATTCTTTTCAAGCCACTTTCCAGAAAGACTGCCATCACATCAGCCATGTTGAGGGCCTTTACTTTCTTTTTTCTGGTCAGCCATCAATAATGACCAGGTCACTCTCATTGCTGTATCAACTCTCTTGCCGTCATCTCCAGGGTCATGCTCATACTCCGCCTTGGGCCTCTGTGACTTGGCACTCGTCCCATTCTCCAAACAGTCTGCTCTTTAGCTGTCTTCGTAAAAGAGCTGAAATTCAAGTACTGCACACTCAGCCACATGCCCGCGGCACTTGCTGCCCAGCTGGACAGACCCAACTGCGGCCCTCGGGGAAGTGAGAGTCCGAGTGCCCTCACCGCTGAGAGAGAAGCCAGGGAACAGCGCGGGGCCCCGCAGCCGGGCGTCGGCCCGCAGGGTGCCCAGGGAGAGTTCCTGATCGTGAGAAGCCCTGCTCTGGGCGCCGGGGCTTGCTGATGGACCTACGTGTACCTTCCTTATCCGTGCCACAGCCTGCTTCCACAGGTGGGGGGCAGTCGTCGTGCCACTGGGCCCTGCCATCTGGCTCCTTATAGCCGACTGCCCCAGACGAGGGTAACAAAGGAAGCCACACATAACCTGTCACAGAGACAGCTGCTGCCCACGCGCACACAAAAGCCCCGCACGGGGAGGGACTCACGGAGCCATGCACATCTCCATGATGGAAGACAGAAAAGCATGCCAGCAACAGAGCAGTCACACCGAGAGAGACGCATGCCGGGTGCTGCAAGTAGAAACCTCCAGGTAGCCAAAACCATGAGCAAGCAGGGGTCCAGAGGGAGCAGAGTAGGACCGAGGAGGAAACATTTTCCACCCCAGCAGAGACAAAGAGCTGAGGCCCACAGTGATGGAGCCCTGGGGTGGGGATGATGCTGCAGCGGCTCCCACGTGCCTCCCCAGCAGGCTTTGGGCAATACCTTGTTTCCTGGCCCCCTTCTCCCCTTAAACGCCCTCACTAACCAAGGCAAAGGTTCTCAAGTCTGGCCATAGATCAGACACACCTGTGGAACACTTAGAACCAGATTCTCAGCCTCGCCCGGAACTTCTGAATCAGAATTCCAGGGCTGGGGCCAGGACAGGAGGAGAGGTTTTTGTTTTTGACCCCACAGCTGATTCCAATGCTCTGCCCCCACTGGGAACTGAATTAAGGCAACCTGGTCAGGCACGTCTGCTCCCCACAGCCTGAGAAAGCCTAATGTTCACAGAGCAGACTGCCAGCCTTGATCATTTGAAACCATGCTCAGTTTTTTCTTACTGTGTCTTAAAACACATGCAATTACATTTACCTGGAAAAGGCGAACTTCACATCACCCTAGCAACTTTGATTCTTTCAAATGATTTCTGAGTCTCAATTTAAAGTGTATTATTACAACAGAGATTACAACGCACTGTAGCCATTTTTGAGGGCTTGCTATGTATCAGGTGCTGTATTAGACTCTTGCTGCTCATTTATTACTCTACCCACCCAGTAAGGTAGGCATTAAATATCCCCATCTGATTACAATCCTCTGGACCTTTCCATTATATTTTCAGATGCTCTCCCTAGGGTGGGACAGAGATGATCATGTCCTCATTTTAGACAGGAACAGACAGGCTCTGTGAGAGGTTCCTTTATTTAAATCACACCACCAGTGAAAGCCAGGAGGATCTGAACCCGTGGCTTCCGAGTCACACTGAGCCTTTCTCTACACACAGTCTTGCCCATGCAACACAGTGGCAGCAATGGAGGTATCTCCTCCATCTTGAAAAAAGAGTGATGGAAAACATTCAACTTGTTTACTGAGCCTCAATGAGAACATTTTCCAAAATCCGAGAAGTGATTCTCTTCCCCCTGGGTTCTATCAGCGACTTCCTACTTTTCAAGGACGTGGATCCCACCGGAACACCAGTTTCACAGCCCCTCCCCACATGCTAAGTAACATAGCTGCCAATTAAGATGTCAAGATTCATTTAAAAGCATAATTCAGAGTAGCTTAGCCATATTTCCACAATTGCAACAGTGTCTATATAACTTTCAAAGACTAGGAATACATTTATACTGAGATCTTGTCTTTATGCAGCCTACAGAAAATGCAAAAGACAAAAAGAAGCCACAGGTGGAATCATGACAGTATCCAATGAGTTCAAAGTCCTTCTGCCCCCACTGTAAATAACATTCAGCCACTCTCAGATAGTTCCAAATTATAATCATCGTTAACACAGTCTTGCTGTTTATAGAAATAAAGCCACCATACTAATATTTACCCATGCAGGCCATAGAAAAAAATTTTTTCAGAGACTCACCATAGTCAAGAGTCTTACCTAAAAATGATGACAGCAGGACTAAGAGTGTGTCGGTGTCTTCATCACCAAAGCAGGATGCAGCATTAGTGATGTTTTCGCTGAAGTTCCATAAGGTTTTGCACACCAAGCAGGCCAGCTGCCAATCAGTAGGGCCAAAATCTCTTAAACAATCCACTAACCTGAGTTAAAAAAGGTTAATTTAAGACGTTATTGGGCCTGAATGTCTTTAATTTTTATATTTTTTAGGATGATGACTATTAATCTCTGTGCTACTGAACAGATAGACAATTTTGTGATCATTTAATATAATTTCACATCTATACACTTAAACTACAGAGTAACAATACTTTACTCCTGGATTATTCTAAGTGTCCAGTGGAACCTACGCCTCCCCTTAGGCCTAACATGGGGCCTCCAAATGTTCCAGTATGTCTGCCTCAGAGGCGCGACGAGGGCCCTCACTTCTGGGAGAGCTCCCTCAGCATCCTGGAAGGGTCAGGACTCCATGCCTTGAGACTTACTTTGTGATGCCACCTCCTTCTTTAAGGATGGCCCGCTTGTCCTTATCCACGGTGAGATTTAGGAGGACGCCGCAGGCGGAAAAGCAAATATCCTGGTGCTTAGCATCCAGCAGCGCGAGCATGAACTTGTGCACTGGGAGAGCAGAGAGCAGACGCAGCCCGTGAGCGCCCAGGGTGCCCAGCTGGCTTGTTTTAAACCTGGGGGGAAGGGGCCGTGACCTCGAAACTGGAACCCCTTAGGGAGTTTAACTGCTCTTCCTAGAGCTCACCCAGCCTACAGCAGTGGGTTCCCCAAAGCTTGCTCCCCTGCTCCCAGTTTCTCTGCCCGTCCCCACGTTGCTGCCCCTGGCCCAGGCAGCAGCTGCCTCTCCAGGCCGTGGTGGAGCCCCTGCCTGCCCGCAGGAGGGAGCACAGGTGACATGCATCTCTCATCCTGGTCATTCTCAAGGGCCTTTCTGAACTGCCAGCAGCAATTCATCTTGATTTATTTAGCCCTACCCCCTTTATTCATGATAGAGAGTGCACATACGTGAGACAGAGAGTGAGCACACAAGAAAGCTAGGCCAAAGAACACCCTCCCCGGGGTCTCACCAGGCTGCGACCGTTACAGGATGGGACAGTTTGGTTGAAAATGATAGGGTTTTGTTTGTTTGTTTGTTTTTAATGTTAACGAAAAGGATAGGGCCATTACACAACACAACTCAACACTCTCCTATCCCGTAAGACCCCCTTCCTCCAGTCCTCCAGGCCTCCGGCCCATCAGATTTTGGCACTCCCAACATGCCAGCACGGTATTTAAATACACAGCCCCAGGAGAGAGGCTGGCCCCTGGAGAGTCCCTCCCAAAACCTCCCAGGGCCACAGACTGCTGAAAGCAAACCTGTTTGCAGGCAGGGCTTCCCATGAAGGGCTGTTCCAAGGCAGGGCAGGCCTCTGCTTGGAGAATCACTTTGTCTTACTCCCACGAAATGGAACTGGGAGTTTGTCCTGTTTTCTCATCCCCCAACAGGGGCTGAGCAAGGACTGGGGGCGAGTGGATAGGTGTGTGCCTGACAGGAGGCCACCTAGCTTGCCTCGGCCCTCTGGACTGGGTCGGCAGTGAGCTTAGCAAAGGTACAGCATGTAACGTGTCCTAGAGTCCGAAGAACACACCAGAATGGTGACAGCCGCCTAGGGCAGCGAGATCATGGAGGACGGTTTGCTGCTGCATTTTGTTGTCCGCATTATTTATATTTTCTATCATGAACATAAATCATTTAAAAGTTTTAGTTATTTTTCTTACATGAACTATTTGAGATGTACGAGGAGTAAAAATACTTGGGTAGACCCAGCTGTGGTGGCAGTGGGAGGGTGCTGCTGCAGGGTGACTAAGGCTGCATGAGGGGAGTCCGAGTTCAATTCCCAACCCTACCTAAGCATGCTGGGGGTGGTGGCACATCAGTGGTCCTACTCACTGAGAGGCTGGGGCAGGAGGATCCTGACATGCTGAGACCCTGTCAAAAATACCTCTCTCCCTCTCCCTTTCCCTGCCTCCTCCCCTTCCTACTCCAAGACAAAAACAAAAACAATAAAGACACTTGGGAACCGGCCAAACAGTTTTAAAAGTAAGACATTCCATTCAAAACAACATGTAGTACTATATATATATATATATACACACACATATATATATGTGATATATATGTATATCAATTAAAAATAAAGGGGCCAGCAGATAGCATAATGGTTATGTCACTGGACTCCCACATGGCCAACTATGGTTCGAATCCCGAACCTGGTAACTTGAAAATCACTCTGGACACATGCCCAAGATCCTGGGAGGAGAATGGAGAAGGGATTGTGGTGTGGCCATCTCCCCCAGAGGAGGGGCAATTTCTCACTTTCCCTCTTACTGTCTCTATCTCTCTCTCCCTGGCAAGCACATGCACCCTAAGGTAAAAACCTCTTTAAAAAAACTTTAAAATAACAAAGACATTACAAGTCCAGTTTTGTCTGTGGACATTCATTCCCCTTGAAAGGTAAACCTCCTTTAAACAAGAGTTTATTGTTATTTCCAAATACAACTTATACTTTATGCCATTACTACATGAGTATGTATATTGGGTCATTGGGAAAATCATAATGTATTTTTCTATGTAAAAATGTGTCATGATTTTTCTGACGACCTAATACGTGAACAATACCCAAGATAGTTTTACATGCTTTAAAACTTATATTGGTGGCATTTTTCTGTATTTGTCTTCCTATCACTAGCTGTTTTACTCCCATATTATGTGTTTGAGTTGAATTGATAGATGAATGACCAGTCTATTTAATTCTGTAGTGCACTTTATTGCATGAATATATATAATGTATTGATCCTCTTGCCTGTTGATGGACATTAGGTTGCTTCTTTTTACTCTTACAAGCAAAATGTAATGAACATTCTAGTCCATGAACAAAATTGTCTCAAGCCTCTCCCCATGAATTGAAATGATGAGTGCAGATTTACATGTGTTTCCCTTACACACACACACACACCCCACCTCAGAATTCCAAAGACCGTTTGTGAGAGGGGGGAGCCCTGCCTAGATCCCTCGAGGCACCCTGAGCAGGGAGTCTTCCACATGATCCGGGATGTGGGCACTGCGGATCTCAGAGCAGAAGCAAGTATCGTGTTGCAATGATCCAAGGTCCCAAAGCACATAGCGATGACTGGCAAAGGTGCGTGTGAGTGAAAGAAAATGTCTTTAACTCACCATTGTTCTGCACAATGAAATTACAAATATCATGGTCTTGGGAGAGATTTCCAAAGACACGCACTGCCTCCAGGATTCCATCCATGTTGTTACTCACAAGAAGTTTTAAGAGCACTGGATTTGGTGACCAGAGAAATAAAATCAGTAAATTTACATCTTAATTTAAAGGCTAATGGAAACCAATATCATACTGAGTACTAATCACTTAAAAATGGAAAAGGGTATGATACAAGCTATAAGAGACTTCAGTAAGAACGCTGAAACTAATTTTATGACATATTCGAACTTTCCCATATTCAGATTTCTTAGACTCAGACCAGGCTATAAGACATTTGTGCCAGAAGTCAGAAAATAGAATGCCTCAGGACCAGCAGTTAGCGTAATGGCTATGTCGCTGGACTCCCATGTAGTCGACCACGGTTCACGTCCCAGACCTGGTGGCTTAAAACTCATGCTGGGTGTGTGTGCGTGCGTGCCCAAGATCCCGAGAGGAGAATGGAGGAGAAGGGATTGCAGTGTGGCCATCTCCCCTGGGGGGTGATTTCTCGCTTTCTGTCTCTCTGTCTTTCTGGCAAGCACACGCGCCCTATAGCAAAAACCTCTCCAAAAAAAAGAAAAAATAAAATAGAATGCCTCCAGTTTTGTGTTTAGTTAAAATCAAAACCCTAAATAGATATGCATTTACCCAAACCCAGCTCTGAACCTTACATTGAGCAATGTATAGTTTTTTGTCTAGAATCACGGAATTCTTCACTTGGTAGTAAGACAAGTTGTTGATCGTTGCTGTAGTGTTGATCACCAGCTCCTCACACTCTCCTAGTGACTTGCGTTCTGAAACAAAGTGAGGAGAAGAGAGTCAAAGCCTCATTGCAAGGGTGGAGCTGAGGATGCCGTAACTACAGCGACAGCAGTGTCCAGGATGAGCCACCATACTGGACAAGGTCTGCTCGAGGACTCTGGAGACACCATTTGCTCCTTTATTTCCTGGGACTCTTGTGAAGAGAGGAGAAATGCACCACATGCCAGGGATACTCCTGGCCTGGCAGGGAAGACACACCATACTCAATCTCTGCACCAGGTCTGGAAAGGGCAGGCCACTCTGAAGTACAGCCAAGGAGCCAACCCCCACTGAGCTAAGCTGTCTCCCATCCCACCAGTCTACCCTGTCCCGGGGTTCTTCCAGAGGGTTGGCTCAGAGCCTGCTCTTTTTTTTTTTTTAAAGTAAGTTTATTTTTTCCACTTTGATGCATCTTTTTACATTTTATTTATTCATTAATTTTAAATTTGGTCAGAGAGAGAGAGGGAAAATGAGAAAGCAAGCCACCAGGCCCAGGACTTGAACCGTGGTCAGCCATGTGGGAGTGTCCAGCACCTTAACCACCATGCCACCTGCTGGCCCCCAGAGCCTGCTCTTTAATGCCCATATGCTACGTCCTAACAGCAATCCTCAGCCCATAATCCATCCAGAACCATCCAGGCTGCCTTCCACAGAATCAGATCACTTCTCACCTCCTCTACCTCCCTAGTCCATTTCTCACCTCCTACTGGCTTCTCTTCTAGCACTGTTGCCCCCCCATCCCCCATCCCCCAATCTATTCTCAACATGGTAATCCTTTACAAGCCAGATAACATCACTTACCTTACAATCCACCAATGGCTCCAACTCGCTCCACCCCCAGGCCCTACCTGGCCTCCCAGTCCTTCCTCCTCTGGCCTCCTTTGCTATCCCAGTTCCCCCAGTGTCGACCACACCAATCTCCTTGCTTTTCTGAACATGTCAGCATGACCCTGCCTGAGAAACTTTGCACTCACTCCTCTCCGGTATGTTCTGTTCTAGTCATCCACCAGCCTCACCCTTGTCCTTAACATTTCTTAGATGCCGCCCAATCGGATGTATTTCCCTTAGCCACCCATATGAGTTTGCATCCGTTATTCTCTTCCCTGCTTTAATTTTCTCCAAAGTTCACACGAACACCCAATATCCTATGAGTTTAATGTTTGTCTTCTGGCCCTAACAGGTTAGTTCCGTGTGGACTAGCGGCTCATCTGTTATTCACTGCTCCATTCCCAGAACCTGCAACAGTGTTTGGCACATAGTGGGTACCCAGTGGATAGTTACTGAAGGAAGGCAAGAAGGAATGAACCTTTACATAAGACCTGTGGTGACTTCTTTTTCTAGACTCATCTCTTGATTGCCCTGGCCGCTAGAGACGGGCAGGTGCAGAGATGTTAGGAGGCTACTGCAGTATTCCAAACGATGATGCGGTAGATGTGGGGGGACGGGGCAGAGAGGATGGACTGTCCCTAGTGAAGACTGGATTAGATGGGAGGTAGAGGAATCACCTGGCTGTCCTTGGGTTTCTGGCTTACAAAATGGGGTAGATATCCACTTCATTCACTGAATTAAGGGTGAGGGCAGAGGGCCACGTTGGGGGAGATGGCATGAATTCAACTTTAGATTTCTTTTTTTTTTTTTTTGGAGAGGTGTTTCTTTGTTTGTTTTGTTTTGTTTTGTTTTTCTTGCTATAGGGGGTGTGCACTCACCAGAAAGACAGAAACAGAGAGACAGAAAGCAAGAAATCACCACCCTCCCTCCCCCCAAGGGATGGCCATGCCACAGTCCCTTCTCCTCCATTCTCCTCTCAGGATCTTGGGCATGCATGCACACACGCCTGCCTGAGTTTGAGCCACCGGGTTCAGGACTTGAACCGCAGTCAACTACATGGGAGTCCAGTGACATAGCCATTATGCCAATTGCTGGTCCCCAACTTTAGATATCTTAAGGTATTTCTGTTCTATTTTGTTTTAGTAAAAAAATATTTTATTATTTTTTAATCTGACCAGAGAAAGGGAAAGTGAGAAAGCAAGCTGCTGGTGTGGGACTTGAACCAGTCAGCCTGCGGTAGATGTGGGGGGACGGGGCAGAGAGGATGGACTGTCCCTAGTGAAGACTGGATTAGATGGGAGGTAGAGGAATCACCTGGCTGTCCTTGGGTTTCTGGCTTACAAAATGGGGTAGATATCCACTTCATTCACTGAATTAAGGGTGAGGGCAGAGGGCCACGTTGGGGGAGATGGCATGAATTCAACTTTAGATTTCTTTTTTTTTTTTTTTGGAGAGGTGTTTCTTTGTTTGTTTTGTTTTGTTTTGTTTTTCTTGCTATAGGGGGTGTGCACTCACCAGAAAGACAGAAACAGAGAGACAGAAAGCAAGAAATCACCACCCTCCCTCCCCCCAAGGGATGGCCATGCCACAATCCCTTCTCCTCCATTCTCCTCTCAGGATCTTGGGCATGCATGCACACACGCCTGGCTGAGTTTGAGCCACCGGGTTCAGGACTTGAACCGCAGTCAACTACATGGGAGTCCAGTGACATAGCCATTATGCCAATTGCTGGTCCCCAACTTTAGATATCTTAAGGTATTTCTGTTCTATTTTGTTTTAGTAAAAAAATATTTTATTATTTTTTAATCTGACCAGAGAAAGGGAAAGTGAGAAAGCAAGCTGCTGGTGTGGGACTTGAACCAGTCAGCCATGTGGGAATCCAGCACCTTAACCATTACACATTGGCAGGCCCCTTGAGGTGCTTTTGAAGCACCACAAGGAGAGGAGGGGCAGGCAGTTGGGTTTAAGGTCTGGCAATCAGAGGAAGAGTTCCAGCGACTTGAGTGGGCTTCTGCCTTTCCCCTGCCACCCCATGCCTGCAGCACCCTCCCTCCCTCTAGTTGGCTTTGGAAGCCCTGCTCCAGGCTGGGAGGGAGGCCCCCCAGGGTTGTACACATCTCCGATAGTGACTGGATCACTGTGTTTTATTGGCAGTAAGTGCCTTTGACCTGTATGAAACCAAAGTTCCTCGGGCACAAGCAGGAGGCAGCAGCTGAGTAAAGGGACTGCGCTGGGTCTGAGATTCATTTGCTGACCATCAAATTCAGCCTTCTTTTCCTTCTCTGCAAGAGAACAGGCTTTTCATAGCACACGACACCCAGGGAAGCTCGGTCATTTGTTATGCTGTAGAGGACACAGTGGACCCTTCCCCATGTGTGGCCCTCCACCCTCAGGGAGCCAGGAGAGGCCCCAGCACAGGGCCCCCCCCACAGCAGACTCTTAGCAAACACTTGGAGAATGAAAGAATAAATGAGGCACTAACAGCCTGTTTTTAGGTTAAATATATGAGGAGAGAATAACGAAACTGAATTATCTCCAAATTTGGTCTGCTTTCTAAAGGAAGAAAACAGCCTAGTGGCCCCAGTTTTTTAGAGGATCTAGGGAAGGATCCTAGTTGCTTTCGAGGGAGAAGGAACACAGAACCAACACCTCCCCCGAACTGCCAAAGTATCACCACTTGCCTTAGGCATAACCTGGACCTAGAAGTCTGGCTCTACTTACAGGCTATGGGACCCTGCTCAAGTTGCTTAACCTCCCTGGGCCTCAGTTTCTTGGACTATGGGGGGCTGGGGGGGGTGACAACTGCACCTACATTGTAGAGTTGTTACAAAGTTTAAACGCATCATGCATATTGTTGAAGGGCTTAAAAGAGGACAGGGCACACAGCACTACTAAGCAGTTCTGTTCAATGAACAGACAGGCTGGCCACAGGATAGCTCTTGGGGAACGGCTCAGCTGAACATCTAACCCTTGTGCACAAAGGGCCCTACAGCCTGGTTCCCTGAGCCCCTGGACTGAGGGCACTAGATCTTGGGCAGTGTTTGGGGATTCGTCTTTTCTCTTGCCTTACTTGCAGAATCCATTAGCTTGCCCAGAAAACGCAGGGAAGCTCCTTTGTGTCCCCACCTCCTGTGAGACCACACATCTGGCATCTGGGTTAGGAGGAGGGGCACTCACAGCTACTGAGCCTAATCAGGAGCTGCTCCAAGCACATGCATCCCCCTTGATAGTTCACTATTAATAGTACTTTAAATGCTCTTACTGGCATTTATGCCCGCAGTAATGCATTCTCTAGAAGTCCATCTGTCTCAGTCACCTTGCAGTGCTATAACAAAGTACCATAAACGGGGGGGCTTAAACTAACAGAAATTTATTTTCTCAGAGGCTTGAAGTCAGATCAGGGTGCCAGCATGGTCAGTTTCTGGAGAGGGTCCTCTTCTCGGC
Source organism: Tupaia belangeri chinensis (assembly GCF_000334495.1). Taxonomy (NCBI): domain Eukaryota; kingdom Metazoa; phylum Chordata; class Mammalia; order Scandentia; family Tupaiidae; genus Tupaia; species Tupaia belangeri. Next base: position 4,466,965 of record NW_006160040.1, on the reverse strand, counting down.
CTGCAGATGGCCACCTTCTCGCTGTGTCCTCACATGCAGAGATGGGGGACCCAGTACCTGTTCTCAGGAGGCTCTAATCCTATCATGAGGATGTACCTCACAACCTCATCTAAACCTAATTATTTCTCGAAGGCCCTGTCTCCAAATGCCATCACAATGCGTGTCAGGCTTTAACGGGTGAATTTTAGGGGACACAATCAAGTCTGGAGCCGCAGCCGGAAGTTCCATTTGACGGATGAGAAACTGAAGCTGAGAGGAGTTAAATACCTTGCCTGCCTTCACAGAACAGGTATCTGAATCCAGCATGGGCCATGTAGGGAGACACTGTGGTAAAACAAACAAAACAGGCAGATCCCCAGGACCCACATCTAACTTGATGAATTATAACCTCTGAGGGTAGGACCTAGGATCTGTGTGGGTATTAAACTCTCCTGTGAGTCTTATGTGCAAGGAAGTTTGAGAGCCACCAGACCAAAGGTTCATTGGTCACTTACGAGCAAGAGAAGAAAAGTATTCTATTCCTGAGTACCAGTAACCTCCAGGGGTTACTGGAGAGGCCATATGTGGAAATGCCCTAAAAGACCAAGGGAGAGAACCTGCCCTTCCAGAAGCCTTGGAGATGAGGCTCCACCCCTCCTGTCTACGGCTTCCAAAGGATGCCGACCAGGGGACCTGAGCTAGGCCCCTGTGTTAACCTTTTTATCTCACTTCAAATCTATTTCCCAGCCTCTTTCTCCTGCCCCAAAGCATCCCCCCCCTGTTTTTTTGAGAGGTTTTACTACAGGGCACGTGCGCTTGCCAAACAGACAGAGAGATAGAGAGATAGAAAGCGAGAAATCACCCCCGAAGGGGACTGGGCACTCCTCCATTCTCCTCTCGGGATCTTGGGCATGCACGCACAAGTGCCCAGTGTGAGTTTTAAGTCACTGGGTCCAGGATGCGAACCATGGTTGACTACATGGGAGTCCAGTGACATAGCCATTACACTAACTGCTGGTCCCAAAGCATCACCTTCTTTTGAATCAAAAGCTAGTTATCCCCCTAGCTTTTAGGTAAAAATGTAATTTCTAAACTCATATTTATAGGACCAGAAATTTCCCCACTTTATATGGGAATATAAACAACTGTGGGAAAACAGATCACACCTAACTCTCCTTAACATGGCTTACAACAAGGGGTCTCCAGTCCAGGTGTCTGAGGCTGGGGACTTGGGCCTTTCCCTGGTAGCTGCGCCCAGATGAGGGATTGAGCCTGCAACACGAGTCTCATCTAGGGGTTCCAGGCTCCTGGTACTTCCTCGGGAGCCAGCGAGCCAAGGGTGCTCCCCTGAAGTGCTGGCTCTCAACACTTAGAGGACAGCAGAATCCCCTGGGGGTTGGGAAGAGTGAAGCGGCAGAGCTCCGGACTCCAAAGCACCCTGCAAAGTAGGGGTACTTTAAGGAGTCCCGCAGCTGGCTCTGAAGCAGCACCACCCCTCACCCTGGACTGAGAAGAGCTGCTACTGCCAGAGGGTCGATCCTCCAGCAGGAAAGAAGCTCCCGCAGGCAGGACATGCTACAGGCTGAACGCTGAAAGGCCTGAGGTTGTTCAAGCAGCTGAATTCCCGTGAAGGCTAGATGCGTACTCTCCCAGAGGGCCTCGTGTGGGCTGGGGAGAGAGTTCAGGACTCAGTATGTGGATATGTGAGTTGTGATGTGGACATGACAATTCAGGGAGGCAGGTTTCAGGCAGAACGTGAGAATCCTTTCTTGAGACAGGCGACCACAGAGCAGGGGAGCACAGGTTTGGGACTTGCATCTCTGCTGCTTCCTTTGTAACCTAGAAAAATCCTCCTACCTCATTGAGCCTGTGTCCCATCTGTGCAATGGCGAAAATAGCACCAACTTACCCTCACGCTATTGTAAGAGATACAAAAGGGCTTTTGAAACTATATAGCTCCACAATAGAGTGAGGCACTGTGCTTTCCACGGCTCTGTCGGGCTCCACGGCTCTGTCCCTCCAGCCCTCAAGCCCCGTGTGCACCTGGCTTCTGGCACTTTTCATAAGGATGTGGTTCTTGTCTGTGCACCTGACATTCCTCTACTAAACACACTGAGTTCCTGGACCGCAGATACCAGCCTGGTCGTTTTATACCTTGCTATGGGCTATATGTCTTTATCTCCCCAGACTGTGTTGAAGCCCTAACACCCAATAGGACTGTGTTTGAAGACAGGCCTGTGAGGAGGTGATAAAGATGACATGAGGTTATAAGGGTGGGGCCCTAATCTGATGAACCTGGTGCTTTTATAAGAAGAGGAAGAGATACCAAGGCATGCTCTCTTCACCATCCGGAATTACGGTGAGAAGGTGGGCACCTATGAGCTCTCACCAGGTACCAACCCTGCTGGCAACTTGATCTTGGACTTCCAGTCTCCAAAGCTGTTAGAAAATAAACCTCAGGGGGCTCTCAGGTAGTGTGGTGGTTAAGGTGCTGGACTCCCAAATGACCAAGCCATGGTTCAAGTCCCAGACTTGGTGACTTGCTTTCTCACTTTCTCTCTCTCTCTCTCTCTCTCTCTCTCTCTTTCTCTCTCTCTGTATGTCCCACTCTGGTCAAATGAAAATAAATAAAGTTAAATAAAATAATGCTTTAAAAAACAAAAGAAAGAAAATAAATTTGAGTTGTTTAAGCGGTATGCCTCTTGTTAGGGAAGTCTGAGCAGACTAAAACAAACTTGCAATATACTGCACAGGACAGTTTATGCAGTAAGGACCCAACAGACAACTCTTCAATTGAATGAGGGTGCCTCTGATTTTTTTTTTTTTTTAGAGATTTTTGCTATAGGGCACATATGTTCGCCAGACAGAAACAGAGAGACAAAAAGTGAGAAATCACCCCCCGGGGGGATGGCCACGCTGCAATCCCTTCTCCTCCATTCTCCTTTTAGGATCTTGGGCATGCACACACACACGCCCAGCCTGAGTTTTAAGCCACCGGGTCCAGGACGCAAACCGCAGTCGACTACATGGGAATGATTTTTTTTTTAAGTCAGGGAATGGGTCGCCCTATGTCTTGAGTCTCCTCTGCTTCCCAAGTACCTAGGTCTTTAGGTACAGGCAGATGCCCAGATTTAGGGTGGGCTAGAAAGGAGCTCAGGCCTCCCATGTGGCTTCAGCCTGCAGCGTCTTCCAGCATGTGCTACCATGGCTGGCCCCAAACTTCATTTATGATAGGTATTAAACTTCCTTCCACAACAACAACGCTTTTTTTTTTTTTGGAGAGGTTTTTGCTATAGGGCGCGTGCGCTCGCCAGACAGACAGAGAGAAACAGAGAGACAGAAAGTGAGAAATCACCCCCCGGGGGATGGCCACGCTGCAATCCTTTCTCCTCCATTCTCCTCTCAGGATCTTGGGCATGCACGCACACGCGCCCGGCGTGAGTTTTAAGTCACCGGGTCCGGGACGCGAACGGCAGTTGACTATGTGGGAGTCCAGTGACATAGCCATTACGCTAACTGCTGGTTCCCCACAACAACAACACTTTTCTCAAGTCTGGCTCATAGTGGGTAAATTGATGACTTGGGTTGCTGTTAACTCCTCTACCCAAGGAAGGCAGCGGTGCTCATGGGAAGTGGTGGGCCGAAGAAGCAGAAAGGGGTCCTGTGACTGAACTGTCCCCTCAAAGTCACACACTGATGCCCCCCACCCCCAGTAGACTGGATCTGGAAACAGGGCTTCTAATAGGCACACAAATGAAGTCATGAGAGTAGGGTCCTAATCCCACAAAAATGGGGACTCCTGAAAAGAAGAGAAAGAGAACCCCCCCCCCCAACACACCAAGTGCTAGGGAAGGCCATGTGAGCCCAGGGTGAGTGGCAGTTGTTGACAGGCCAGGAAGAAGAGTCCTCACCAGGAACTGAATTATCTGAACCTTGATCTGGAACTTCCCAGTCTGCAGAAATGGGAGAAATGACTTCTGCAATGTAAGTCTCCCAACCTCTGGTATTTCATTCTGGCTAATCTAGAGGTAAAGATGAAACCTGACTGACGGTGAGCAAAAAGATGATGCAAGAATCTCAAGTGAAACAAGAAGAAATTAATTTTGTGTGGATTGTCCCAGGAAAAATTTGGCATTTTAAACTCTTTGTGGCTATTGGTCAACTCTTGTTTATTTCATCAGTTTAATTTTAGAATTTGTGATTTCATTCACAAACCATAAAACTCACTCCCTTTTTAAAGGGTCACTGATTCAGTGGGTTTTAATAATGTGTATGTTACTATGTTTTCTTTTTTAAATCTGGATTACTTTTAAGGCATTTCTGAACACAAGAGGAATCTTCCTTCACAGCTAAGAAGGCTCTTTGAAATGAGTCAACTATGCCAACAAAAACCCCCCTCGCCCAGCACGGAATGCTCTCCGGGCTGAGGAGGAAAGCCCGTGAGGCTGCAAGGTGGCAGTGGCACTCACCTAGTGTGGTCAGCAGCAGGCCTACCACCTGCTGGTTGGTGGCCAGAGTCTGGCCAATGCCTGGGTGGATGGCGAGATTGGCCAGCACGCGGGTCAGCTTGACCAGCACATCCTCCACCTCCGACGGCGCCTTCTGCACGGCCCCCTCTCCCATGGGCTTCTGGGAATGCAGATCGAGCTCGTGGAATGTCTGGAATAAGGACACCAGGCTTGGGACACCGCCTTTCTCTTTGGAAAATTGTTCACGGGCCTGGTTATTCTTTGCCGTCAGGTTGCCAAGAATAAAAACAATACGAACGATTAAGTCCTGCAATAAATGAAAGACAAAGAGTTACAGTGCAAAGAAGACAGGAGCGAGTTGTTGGAGAGGATAAGGTATTTAATTTATTCGCACTTTAATTACTAGTAAAATGGAACCCGTCTGGCTTCTACTAACTTGTGTGGTATTTGATTCCCAAGACTGGTGCAAATTGACAGAGGAGATTAAAAGCACTTGGCGACAATGAAAGCACACAAGCAGACTGATGGATCAGCAAGGTCTATTAACTTCAGATCTTTTATCTGCAATTCTGGCTGGCGTTTCATTCTTTTTCTTCAGAGAACAATTAGTTGAGTGGGATAGCATTACTAATAATGTGTCATGTAAATCTAAGTTTTGACACTAACGGATTTCTCAAGTGTCCGTATCTTTTCTTAAAAATCATCTCCTGCTGTTTTTGCTTCTGAAAGGCAGGCGTTTGTGCATAGTGGATTGTTAGAGCTGGCTATCGACAGACATGCTAGTGGATCATTCTTTGTGGTCAGGGGCTGCCCTATGCATTGTTGTGTTTAGCAGCAACACTGGCCTCGATATATTAAGTACCTCCCCAGATGTACAACCAAAAATGTCTAAATATCTCCTGGGACAGGCGTGGTGGCGCCCGCCCTATGGTAAATATCTCCTGGGACAAAATGGTCCTCAGTTGAAAAACATGTTAGAAACGATTAAAAGACAGGATCAATAGTTAGCGTAATGGCTATGTCGCTGGACTCCCATGTAGTCGACTGCGGTTCAAGTCCCAGACCCGGTGGCTTAAACTCACACTGGGCGCGTGTGTGTGTGTGTCCAAGATCCCGAGAGGAGAATGGAGGAGAAGGGATTGCGGTGTGGCCATCCCCCCTGGGGGGTGATTTCTCGCTTTCTGTCTGTCTCTGTCTGTCTGGCGAGCGTACGTGCCCTATAGCAAAAATCTCTCCAAAAAAAAAAAAAAGATGAAATTATAAGGTTTTCACCATAAGGCACATGTGCTCATGAGAGAGAGAGAGAGGAAAACGGAGAAATCATCCATCGGGGGCATGGCCACACGGCAATCCCCTCTCCTCTAGTCTCCTCTTGGGATTTCAGGCACACGCGCACAGGCACCTGGCGAGTTTCGAGATACAAGGTTCAGGACTCAAACAGTGGTCAGCCCTCTGGAACCCAGCACCTTAACCACACCACCTGCTGGCTTTCCATTGGCATTCTCATTCTAGTGGGTCGTCAGGAAAGTCATGAAGCATTTTCGCATAGGAAAACAGAAAACTATGTCATGACTTTCCCAACTACCTAATAGAATCGGGCAACACTTTATTCCATAAAATAGAGTAAGTGTCCCAATGAACTGAGTAGAGTTGGTTTATAGACAGGAAAGGTCTCAAGAAAGCAGAAACAAAGCAGCTACTTCCCTTGTAAGGCAGGAAAAGGAAGACTGAACGATCGGAAAATAATTGCTCAGTTAACACCACTGAGTGTCTGCGTTACTTCTTTTGGGTAAGGAATAAAGTGGAGGGGACATCGTTATCCGGCTGGTTGAAATTAGCCAGCTCTGCGGAACTTGTCTGTTATTTCATGTTCTCCTGGGTTTGGGGATGTTCAGATAACCTAGTTTTGGAGTGGTGACGTGGAACTCTACATCACTGACCCCATCTTGGTTTTAAGTGTGGTCTGTTGAGCCTCTGACAACAGCACAGTCCAAAACAGTGGCTTCTTCTAATTTTTATTTAATAATACGTAAACCACTTTAAACAGTATTTGCCAACGCTTGACCAGGAGGTGGGGAGGGGAGAAGTGGCTACATGAGGGACACCTTTATAAGTATTTGCCAGACTGTGTTTTGTGAAGTTTTCTGCATAGAAACTATATTTTACAATGAAAAAAAAAAAGTTTAAAAAAGACCCAATTTGAGAACATTTTTAAATTAAATAAGAGACAGATTATATTTTTAACTGGGTAACAATGCACAGACATATGAGGTAAGGTCAGCCTCACCCATGGGTGGTAAAAAAGGTCAGCCACCTGGAAGGAAGATTTGCAGGCATCCTCTCTCAGGGGCTGTGGCTGGCCTGGTGTTAATATAGAGGGTGCCGGGCACTGATCGTTTTGTAGGCAAGAAGCTGGGGCACAGAGAAGCTGCGTAAGGCACAGCCTGGTGAAGGGTGGAGTTAGGATTTGAACCCAGGACTACCCAGACTCTGGGGTCCTTTACACTTCCAACATGGGGTGTCCCTAAGGTGAGCTTCTCCTCTGCTTCGCCTTCTTGGAGAACAGTTAAAGGATGATCTCCTTTTAAAATGTCACCACACGGAATTCCCATTAACCTGACTTTGTGACTGATCAGTAGTTATCAGCAGCCTTAAAGAAAAAGGGGACAAAGGGCAGAGGGTTGGGCACGTGTTCATCAGGAGTGTGGAGCCGGGACCCCAGGGGCCAGTATGGTATATTGGGTGTGGCAAAAGGACAGCGGGGGATCAAGGACAAAGGACAACTTTGGGATTCGCCTAGGACTACCCTGCCAATATCAACTTGTTCCTGCTTGTTCTTGCCCCTAAAAAAGTTTTCCCAGACACTGGCTGAGAAGCAGCAAGGCTCGGCTTGTGCAGCTGGGAACCATTTGCCAACATTAAGGAAGGACAGAGCCTAACACTGTGGCAAAATGTGGAGCTGGTCCAGGGGAAAGTTCTTTTTTGGAAGCATTTCAACTCACAGCATTCAACCAATCACAGCAGTTGTCCAATTAGGAGAACCTGCTCCTGGCCCCATCCCAAGAACTAGAATGTTAGTCCTGAGATAATTGTTAATGCCGGGAGGCTGGGGGATATATGAACAAGCCTGAGATACAATGCTCGGAAGAGTCTGTAATCTGTTTGAGACAACAAGGCTAATGGGTGGGAAAAGAGCAAAGACTAAAAATGGCTAAGCAAGAAGCTAGACACTGAAGGGGGTTATGGGTTCCAGCTCCCAGGGTCTGGTGTTGTGGGTTCCCACCTGTAACTGTACTCTCTCTGCTAGATTAATGAGCTTGCAGACGGGGACAATATGTCATTGGGAGGTTAAATGAGACAAAATATGCAAAGCACACATTGTACTACGTAATGATGGGCGACTAAAAATGGCTAAGCAAGAAGCTAGACACTGAAGGGGGTTATGGGTTCCAGCTCCCAGGGTCTGGTGTTGTGGGTTCCCACCTGTAACTGTACTCTCTCTGCTAGATTAATGAGCTTGCAGACGGGGACAATATGTCATTGGGAGGTTAAATGAGACAAAATATGCAAAGCACACATTGTCCTACGTAATGATGGGTATCACTCTGGACTCACTTCCTGTACTACCAATAAAATGTTAACTGGTCACTCTAAATTCTATGGGATAGACATAACAGTCTGAGAAGGGCTAAGGAAAGACATTGCTCAGTGCACAGTGGTGGGGTCAGCAGGGTTATCACGAGTGAAGTCGAGTTCAAGCTTGAAAGCTGAAATGCAGAGATGTGCCGAGAGGAGACAGTGCTGTGGGCAGGGCAAGGGACTTCTGAGAGAGTATTTGGGATCATCTCCGTCTTGGGGCCTGGCATCACCTTGTCATAAACTCTGATCACCTGACCATTCCCTAAAAAAACTGGAGCCTGAAGGCCTCACATCTGAAACAAGCACACACAATTTTATTTTAATACTCAATCTCACTTTACATAAAGCCAGTGAGTCTTTCAAAGAAGTCCCGATGGCAAAGACCCCTCCTTCTGGAGCCCCGCGAGTTTGGGACTTCCGCTGCACCCTGGCCTGACCCAACAACAAAGTGGAAAAGCACTTTTCCAGCCAGGACAAAGGCTATTTCCAAGGCTTAAGCTCCTTGACAGAAAATTCCATTTTGCGCACCCTATAGCACAAAAGAAAAAAAAAGAAAAAAAGAAAGAGAAAATTCCATTTTGTATTTTTTTCTTTTTTTCTTTTTTAATTTGGTGGTAGGGACGTGCACATACCAGAGAGAGACAGGTGGGGGGGGGTGAGAAAGTATCTCCCTTTTGGGACATGGTCACACCACAATCCCTTCTCCCCCATTTAAGCCTCCTTTCAGGATTTGGGGCACACACAGCATGTTTTTCAAGTTGCCAGGTCTGGGACTTGAACCACACAGTCAGCCATACAGAATTCAGCCACCTTAACCACCACACCACCAGCTGCTCCCCATTTTTAAAATACATGTTTTCTGATCATAGACATGCTACACAAGTTCTACTTCTTAAAATCTTAGTGACTACAACAACCACTACTACTACAGTAATTAGCACTGGTCCAGTGCTCATGATGGGGCAGGCACTGTCCTAAACATTTGTACCTACGAATTAACCACCTCTCTAAAAATAATGGAACATTGCTATTCGCAGTCTCCTTTACCACCTGGATCGCAATCTCCCTCGCACGCTTGACAGTAGCTAGGTTAACTGTGTTCCCTGGATTACGCTCTTCTCCCATTCCCACAAAAGCACATTAAAGAAGACATTTTGGGTGATCTCTAATGTATTCTTTTTTGGGGGGGAGAGGTTTTGACTGTAGGGTGCGTGCGCTTGCCAGACAGACAGAGTGAGACAGAGAGACAAAAAGCGAGAAATCACCCCCCAGGGGGGATGGCCACACCGCAATCCCTTCTCCCTCCATTCTCCTCTCAGGATCTTGGCACGCACGAACACGTGCCCAGCGTGAGTTTAAGCCACTGGGTCCGGGACTAGAACCGCGGTCGACTACGTGGGAGTCCAGCGACATAACCATTATGCTGCTGGTCCCTCTAATGTCTTCTTAAGGAATTTAATAAACAGCTGCTTTCTGTTCCCTAGATCATTACCAAGACTAATCAATTTACCTCCTGAAATGTCACCGCCACATTTGAAGGCGGCTGGACCGTTTCCTGTCTTCTTTCTTCCTCTTGTTAGGCCTTGGGGCTGCACCTTCATCCCTCGAGACTATCTCAGGAGGCCCCGGCCCTGTACCAGCCCCCCCTGCCACTGCTGGTTTTCCAGGCTCTTTAGACTGGATCCCCGGCTCCCAGTATGAGCAGGTTTCCTTAGTGAGCCTCAATCTTCAAAGCTCAAATTACCTCATGGGACTCGCTGTCACCTGGGGTCGAGTCTGGGAAGATGATGTGCTGGCCTTCTGAAAATTCCCTCGGGCCCTTTCCACTTCTAAACTCTTTGCCTCTCAGACCGTGTCTCTGTGAGTCTTAACGTGGCAGAGCGTACGGGGAAGCAGAAACTCTAGGCTGCAGGGCAGGAAGAGTTAACGCTGTCACAATTCCCCCCTCCTGCCTCCCGTGGAAAAAGGCGGGGGCGGCTGCTGGCAGCGGCAGTGCCAACTGAAGGATGGCGTGCGGATTGACAAATGGCGACGGCAGATTGCGCCGTCTGCGGCGCCAAACTTCCAGCAACTGCTACGATTGCTGCTTCTGTCCTCCTGCCCAGGGGCTGGCTAAGCCAGCTTTTCTTTCCCTTTTTAATTGACCTAATAATTGTACATATTTATGGAGTACAGTGTGATGTTTTTCAGGCCGTGAATACGTGTGATGATCAAACCGGGGCAATTAGCATATCCGTCATCTCGATGCACGCATGCTTCATGTGGGGGTTTCCTCTTCCCTCTCCCCTCTCCCCTCTCCCCTCTCTCAGATGTATTTCTTTTCCATGGACCTGGGGACAATGGGATAAAGTACTCCCGAAGCAGTCTCACAGAAGGCTGGCAGAAGTGGGGTTTGCTTACTCTGCAGCTAGAGCTGGTCTTGACTCGTGGGACTTCTGAAGGAGGCCATGGAGCAAGGGCTTTGCAAGGCCCTGAATCCGACCACGGGTGCCCTCTGCTTCCAGAGTGCACCCCAGAATCCTCCCCAGGGAAGCCAGGTGTGCACTGTGCAGTATTATGGGCAGACTATCTACTGTTCTGCAGCCCAGTCCACCTCAAGTCTACAAAATATCAATGACATAGCTATAAAGATTTATCGAAATGAAACCAGAGCCCCAAATGATCATTTTGTAGAGACCACCATTTTTTTTAAATTTTTATTTTTATTTATTTTTTTTTTGAGAGATTTTCACTATAGGGCACGTGCGCTCGCCAGGCAGACAGAGAGAGACATTAGAGACAGAAAGCGAGAAATCACCCCCCAGGGGGGATGGTCACGCCGCAATCCCTTCTCCTCCATTCTCCTCTCGGGATCCTGGGCACGCACGCACACGCGCCCGGCGTGAGTTTTAAGCCACCGGGTCCGGGACGCGAACCGCGGTCGACTACGTGGGAGTCCAGCGACACAGCCATCACGCCAACTGCTGGTTCCCGAGACCACCATTTTCACAGCAGAAAACTGTGTCGTTGATATGCAGTTCTCCTCTGAAGCAGATTCTCTTTCTTCCCAGACAGTATCTAAGAACTATCCATACACCAACACTCGGCCATCACAGCATTCTTACTCAACTCAGCAGTTACATATCCACACGACATGAGCTTCTGAAACCGCGAAATGACGACGCAGCAGGAGAGATCGTTTTTCTTCCCCTAAAGAAGGCAGTCTAGTATAACCAGTTCATATTGATTTTCTAACTTGGCTTATGACAGAATCAGCCTAGCGACAGCCAACGCCAACCAGAACATAGACAAACAGGTACGCCGAGTGGGAGAGGCCACAGAGCGTTCCAGTTATGGCCTGTGGGATGTTTTCCTTAGCGTGGCGCATGGCACACCCGAACAAGCAAGCACGTGACTCCATGTGATAGGTCCCAGGGGTCTGTAAGTAACAGGACGAGGAGCAGGGCACTGCTAACAGGATGGTCTGTGCCGAGCTCCAACAGCAATGGCAGCTGTTCGAGTGTTCCTGTCCATGGGAGGGATACTGGCCTGAAGCCAATCAAAGAGACTTCACCCCTCTGTGGAAATGTGGAGACTGAGACTTCAAGAGCCTCGCAAGCCCCGAAGTGAAACACCGAGAGAAGAGGCGGGATTTGAAGAACCGCCTCTGTGCATTCGGGTGGTTTCACAAACTTCCTTCAGCTCAACTCTCTATCTCCACTGATGCTCTCCTTCCTCATCTCCAGGCCGACAGGCATCTTGGTTGGATTCCTCCTGTCCCATGCCCTTGATCAACCAGGTTCCCTCAGTTCTGTCATCTCAGAATGTCCCCCAGCTCCCTCATTTCCCTGCCCGCTCTGGTTCACCTGTCTGCAGACGACCGCTGAGGCCAATGTCAACACTGCTTTCTGAGGCACGGCTCTTCTATCATCCCTTTGCTCAAAAACATCCACTGCCTAAGAAATAAATGTCGACGCCAGCCTCTAATGCACCATCTGGCCCTGTGTGACCACTTCTGCATTACCTCACATCACTCCCGCCCACAGCCAGCCAAAGCGAACACATTCCTCCCCGACTCCCACACCCTTCCTACCGTACCTTAAAATAACTGATGTGTATAATGTTGACCACGGGAAGGAACGAACCCAAGCTGTCACAGAAGAATAAACTGTGTTCTGCAGACTGCGCCCAGGAGAGGAGCACTTCTACTGAGTAAAGGAAAACATCTGAGGGAAACTGATGGGGATGTAAACGTGCTTAAAATCAGAACCCTCTCTTAAGCACAAAATGAAGCTAATCGAAAAGCCTACTTACAATTTGGTTAGGGACTCCGTGTGTCTGAGAGCTGAACTGAGGTTTGCAAGCTGTATCCTTTATCCAACTTCCCACACTTAAACAGAGCCCAAACATTACTTGGGCTTACAGGTGGCTCTAAGAACAGATAATTTTGCCAAACTGGGAGACAGGCTTTGTGCTACTGTAAAAAATGTTCATTAACATTAGGGCATTGAAAGTGGGTCGACAGTTTGCCTAAATGTTTAACTGTATCAAATGGAAGAATCCCAGGTGTTGGAGGCTCAGGACCTAAGCAGAAAATCATTTTCAACTCAGAAGAGCTTGTACTTGACTGCGCCACCCACCATCACTCTGTCAAGCAGTCATTTAGTGAGCACCCACTGTATGCCTTGGAATGTGGCTATCACTCAAAAGCACCAACACAAAGCTAGAATTTCATGTGCTTGGTTCTTTTTTAAGCCGGCAGACATAAATCAGGCACTGGGTTCCATGCTGAGAGGGGGGAGAGCCAGTTGCACAAGGGCAAAGCAGCAGGAGCTGGAAAGAACGAATAAGCTCAGGGCTTGTTGTGCTGCCTGCCTGCCCGGTCAGGAGTGCAGACCAAGGCCAAGGCTGAAAAAAGGAACGAGCCCAGCCAAAGGCTCTCAGCACCCGCTGGGAATGTGCCTGCAGAGGAGCTGGGAAGACAGCCACAGGGCACACTCCTGCCAGGGAGGAGGCAGCAGGCCAGCCAGAGCCAAGCCATCATACAAAGGTATCGGGGAAGGGGTGGAGGTGCCTTCCTACCCAATCCCCAGCAGTCCCAAAGAGGATGGGGGTGGGGAGTCACGTTCTTGCTGGAGACTGAATGACCGTGGTTGGACTAAAGATGTACCACTAGAAAAACAGTAGACGTTTTGCTCCAGCCCACACTGCCCATGTCTCATTTCCAACACCACGACGGCTGGCCCAACCATTCCAAATCAGAGCTCGCTGTGCCTACATATCTGGCGAGACCTGCTGGCCCTAAAGAGGTCTAAATGGAATGAAAGAGGTGGCTTTACAAACAGCACGAGAAAAAAATGAGTCTGGTGATTCCAGATAGTGTTTGTGAAGGTGCTGACGGTGGTCCTGCACCTGGAAGTTCTAAACATGGAGAGGGTTAGACAGAGAACAGACGCATGTGATAGGAATGCCAATCAAGGTTGTTCTTTGGGACCATGAACCTTTGCAAAGTATTGCCAGTCTTAGCAAAGTCTTCTTTGAGGTATTTGATCAGATCAGTTGCCCAGTAGATATTTACAGAAGAAATGGGGAAATTCCCTTCATGTTCTCTCAAAAAAACAATTCCAGGCCTATTTTGCTGAGATGCTAAATGGAGCAACACTGACGTCAGAGGCACCTCCTCAGGCGGGCTCTGCCTTGCAAAGCCTGATAGCAGCCCTGCTCATTCCTTCGTTATTAAGCCCATCTGTTCACACATTTGGTTTGCACCAAACGTAGTTTACACCATAAAGCAGACAATATGTGCATATTTCTTAAATGCAATTTGTCTTTTAACTGAATTTTGATCGGCGTGTGTAGTAGATACCACACCTGCCTCTGAGGTTGAGCTTTCACACTGCCTTAAGCCAACCGAAATGCTGTCTGTCTTTGTGTGGGTGGGAGCTGGAGTTATTAGTTGGATCAGGGATCTTGGACAAATTAATCTCATAGATAAAAGCCAAAAACGTTTCCCTTTGTTTCCTCCATGAAGTCCTTCACGAGAGCTGGGAGGAGTGGATTCCTTTTCATTGAGACGGCTGCTGAAACAGAACCTCCTTGCTATAT
>NW_006160040.1:4434338-4452396 GCF_000334495.1 Tupaia belangeri chinensis | reverse complement strand
CAGAACCTCCTGGCTATATACCTCAACCATCGCACACAAGCCAAGCCTGCTTCACTGAGGGCTGTGTGCAAAGACAGGTGGCGTAAACCAAGCCATGTTTTCTTTTAAATGAACAACTCTCATATTTTTCTGCTGCAAACATTACGTATCTCGTATTACATATACATCTCTATTTATCTGTTACAGAATTTACATATGGCTATATGCTGAAGTTTCTCAACACAAGACATCTGCAAGAATAGTGAGTGATTATTTTTAACAACAAACTTCGGTGGCTGTTTCACTAATGAGCAACCGAACAACCCGCAGCGCTTGTAGCTAACTGAGGGTGACGTGCTCTCCCTTGAGCAGCCATTTCTGAGGGGCCCTAGGAGAAGGCCCTGTGCTCGTCCCGCCTGAGTGGCCAGCTGTGACCATTCACCAATGATGGCCATCTTAGCGAACTAGGCTTGTCCCAGGACAATTCGTTTGGCACTGAGTCTGGGAGAGAAAAACCTGTGGATGAGCTTCATGTGCCATCCTATCTTCTCCAGCTAAGACATAGACTCTTCAGCTGCAAGTGCAGAGGGCAGAATGCACGGTTACCTCCACCCTGTGGGGACTCCGACTCCTGTCCTGCCCAGTTGCTCCTACTTCATTAGAGATCCACCAGCAGCCTCCACCTGCCTGTAGCGAAAGACTGACCCTGTGTGGCTGATTTGACTAACCACTTCGAAAGAAACACCCTTGGAGATTTTTTGGGAAACTCTGCTGTCTATTGGAGAAAAATGTTTCAAGGAACTACCTTAATAATTTATATTGTAAGTTCCCAAACCTGCTGCTCATTTGACTCACTTGAGGAACTTAAAAATAGGTTCTTGGGCCCCATCCCAGAACTGAATCAGAATCTCCCAGTGGTGCCTGAGAGCTGTATTTTTAAAGTTCCCCAAATGATTCTGATGATAAGCCAAGTGTGAGAGCCACTGGTTTAAATCAAGGGAAAAAAAATGAGAAATATCACTTTAATAATACCCACTGCTTTTATAATACTGCTTTGAGAAAAGCCATGTTCCCTGTAAATAATGTTCAGAACACAGATGTACAAGGAAAGTGAAAACCTGTGCCTTCACTCCTCAGACGTGACAGACTTGATACTGACAGGATAAGAAGACTTAAGAAGACCCTTTCTGAGATGCCGAATTTGGGTTTTACCTTGACAAGAGATAAAGAATGGAAAAATAATGGGAAAAAATGAACTTTTGGGCATTTTCTCACATAATTTCTGCTTTGTTTTTCTTTAATGGAAAAACAACAACAGACAGGAGAGGAAATAATTTTTATTTTGTTTTGTAGTTTTACATACAGAGCATATGTGCTTGTCAGAGACAGAGAGAAAGGGAGACAGAAAAAAAGGGTGAGAGACCCCCCTCCCCCCCGGAGAATAGCCATGGCTGCCAGTCCCTTCTCCAGTCTCCTCTTGGGATCCTGAGCACGTGCATGTGCAGCCGCCGGTTTCGGGACTCAAACTGTGTAGTTGGCCATGTGGGAATCTAGCCTTAACCTCCACACCATTTGCCAGTCTCTGGAAGAAGAATGTTCTACTTCTCTTAACAGCAGTCAGCCTTGGTGACACCTGGTTGAAAGCAGGATTTCCCCCTTGGTAGACTCTGAAAGTCTCTTCCTGCAAAGCTTCCCACCATCCTGATAAGATCACCTGAAGAGGTTTGTCAGCCATCATTATAAAAGCTGGTTTTCCCCTTTCTTTTCATTTTCTTTTTTCTTTTCTCTATTTCTCTCTCTCTCTCTTTTTTTAAGAGTTTGGTTTCTATGTTTTTTGAAACCATAGCCATAAATATGATTTATTTTAAAAATCAGTCTTAGAAAAACGAAACCTATGCTGATTCGAAATGTAGTCCTGAGGCCTTTAAGACGGAGGCCTACTAACCTCTGAGAACAAAGATGAGGTCCATCGACTCTTTCTGATTGTTTAATTACTTGGTAATAGCTCTGTGTTAGAGACGGCAAAGCTTCCAAAGTATAGTTCTACAATCCGAGTTAGTCTTGCAGAAATATTTTTTACAGCTGACACAAAAGTAAGGATGGAAAGTAATAATTCTATTTCAATAAGTTACTGGAAGGTTGATTTACAATTCAAAGTTTAGTTCTAAGTCTAACAGTCTAAGGTAATCTCAGGCGTGGCAAAGCTTTTAACCACCTCAGATTAATACACTCACATCAGAATATGGTGTGGAATTTCTGGAATTTTTTTTTTTTTTCTTTCTAAGAGGAAAATCAAATCATATTCAACTGGCCACCTGGGCCAAGGGAAACAGGAACCCAAGATGCTGGGCTGGTCTGAAGTAATTAAAAAGCCATCATTTCTGCCCTGCTGTTTACAGCAGTCCACCGATGTGAAAAGTATGGGGAACAAATCTTATTTCCTCCTCCAAACCGGGAAGAAGAAAGTAAATATTTAAGGAAGAAGTATGTGAGTATTAAGAAGAATATTTTATAACACGTTACAGATTCCAAAGCATTTCACATACTCCAAAGTCATTCTTTCAGCACTTATCACGAGCCTTCTATGCCAAGCACTTGTCATCTCCAATTTCTCAGGACAACGTCTGTCTCCTCCAGGAACTCTCGTAGAGAGTGAGGCAGCTACCCAGATAATAACCATTTGGAGAACCACAAAACAAGTATTTACTAAGACGGATGGGAGCTTTTGGTCATGGTTTTAGGAAGAAGTTGGAACATAGAACTACTTTCTTGTCATCTGAACTCCTTCCTTGCTCTTTTCAAAAATTTTGGTTTTGAAGAAAATATAAATTATATATTTTTTGTACTAGGAAAAATAAATGAGGGCTCAAAATCTTAACATTTTCTTTCTTTTTTTAAAAAAAAATTATTTATTTAATTTTATTTATTCATTCATTTATTTTAATTTGATCAGAGAGAGAGAGAGAGAAAGTGAGAAAGGAAGCCACCAGGTCCAGGACTCAAACTGTGGTTGGCCATGTGGGAGTGTCCAGCACCTTAACCACCACACTACCTGCTGGTCCAACATTTTCTTTCTTTAAAAAAATGTTTCTTGCTTTCCATGAGCAAGAAAGACAGAGACAGCTAGCTCCCTCAACAGGGTCTCAACGCTAGGGCCCACACTCTGGCTGTCTCTGCCAGCCCCAGACCATGGCAATGGGCAAGCTTAGGGTATTCAGGGAGGTCTCTGGATGCATACCCAGAACCTTCCTGTGTGTGTCAGTCTTGCAGAGCATGGCACTTTACGGCTGGGCCCCCGTCTGGGCCCCATCTGTAACATTCTATCTTTACTGCAAGTAAAAGACACTATTGAGTCAAAATATAACTCTTAACAAGTTATTCGTGTGACTCTCATACAAGTGTAAAATAAACATATTCTAAATGATCTCATTAATGAGGGAGCCATATGATGATAAATTTAGTTCCAAGAACAGCTGAAGAATTGGGAGTTTACAACCATTTAAAACAATGTTAGAATAAGATCTCTAGATCAGATACACACCTGGCTAATAGCCTACAACGTAATAAAACCATAACTTTTGAGGTGATCCTGTTACCAGACAGAAATTAATGTGTAACTTTATAGTGTCTGGGTTCTAATCAAATAGTAAACAGTGAATTCAAACACTGATAAATTCTCCTAGAGAATTAAGTGAGACCAGGGCGGGTCAATCAAACAGTGTCCCAGCCTGACTTTTTAGGACACAGCTCCTCCCACTCGACACCTGATTTCTAAACTTTGCATAGTTTTCCTTTTTCTCCTCCCTTCCCCAAAGTTTATTTATTTTTTCCATAAGCAAGGGAGACAGAACCCCCAGCAAAGTCCTGACACAGTGATCTAAGGTTCAAACAAGGGAGGGAGGACAGGATGAAGGGGATCGTGGCTGGGCCAGACCCTGTGAAGGGTGCTCATCTCTTTCTTGCTTCGATGCTTGCACTTTATCATGAATTTAAAAAAAAAAAAAACACGCTATTTTTACTATTTTCTAAGAAAGAAAGGTGATATGTAATATGTTTGATGATATTCATAATGATTAAAGTAGGCTCGGTGATTAAATGGATGAGTTATGTCATTCTTTGATGTTTCTGAATAAGCATTCGATAGTACATAGGTTGCAAGATGCTCTTCTTTTTTCTGAAACAGTTTTTAAATTAATTTACATTCATTCCCTGAGCATCATCACAACATACAAAACGTGATTTCCCATCCAGAATATACTGCATAGTGGCTTAATCATGCATGTTATCAATACTTTTCCATTTCTAGTTTCATATATATATATATATATATACACATACATATATATACATATGTACATATATATGTATATATGTATTTCTGACCCTCTGCCATTTCCCACCCTCCCCTCACACTCTCTCTCATGTCTACAGTTATTTTCCATATTCCTTTTCTCCCCACATAACTTGCTCTTTATTCATCTTTGGGAATTAAAAATTTTAGTAGGGACACAAAATTATAAAATAAATCAGTAGGAAAAAATGTAGTTTTTAAACACCGGTTTTGCTATGCAGGTAACTGTTGATCTAAAGTAAAAAGTAGTTTAGTGAGAAGTATGTTAAATCTGTGTCAGTTAAATTGCAAGACATTAAGTTCTTCAAACCAGAAACAGCATTGCCCTTACCCTACTGACATCTCATACTGGCAAGACACCAGACTTTTGTCTGTTATTAAGCATGGCCCTCATCTAAGCTAGTCAGAGAAACAGAGGGTATCTACTAGTAATGGCGTCAAACAATACAGTTGTTTGTTAGAACTCGACTGATGGATTTTCTTCCTTTTTAAGAAATTACATGTTGTGATATAACTTGAAATGAAACTGTTAAACTGAAGTGTTTTCTTTCATTCTAAAATTTGAAACTTTTAGAGCAAGGCAAAGAGGTCTTCACTGAAAGTCAACATCCAAGATCAAAACACCAAAACAAAGCATGATGGTAAAATAAAATTATAATTAAAATCCACAAAAGTAAATTATAAAATACAGAAATTTCTTTTAAATAACATCTAAAAGTTTTCTTTTTACATTTTAATAATAGTTTTATTATAGGACACATGCACTCACCAGAGAGAGAGAGAGAGAGAGAGATCACCACTTGGAGGGATGGCCATGCCACAATCCTTTCTCTAATCTCCTTTCAGGATGTTTTGGGCATGCACATACAAGGTAGGAGTTTCAAGCTATAGGGTCTGAGACTCGTACTGCTTAGTCGGCCATGTGGGATCCAGTCAGTGCCTTAACCTCCAGAGTCTCTGCTGGCTCTAAAAAATTTCTTTTAAGGCTATAATAAATTACCTTTTCCACCATCTAAGTTTTTTTTTCCTTTATAAAAGAAAATCAGGAATAGGAGTGGCTAAGCTTTTCATCAGGTTAATTTATGGTGTCAGAAAAGTCACAATGTATTTTTTTAACCAAAAATGTGTTACGACTTTTCCAAAGACCCAATACTTGTCTAAATATTACATTTTTTTAAGAGAGATTTTTGCTATAGGGCACATGTGTTCACCACGGAGAGACAGAGCAAGAAATCAACCCCTGAGGGAGGGACGGCCATGCTGCAATCCCTTCTTCTCCAATCTCCTCTTGGGATTTTGAGCATGTGCACACGCACACACATGCTTATGCACCCAGCATAAGTTTTAAGCTGCCAGGTCCAGGACTTGAACTGCAGTGGACTATGTGGGAGTCCAGCGACGTAACCATTATGCCATCTGCTGTTCTCTAAATATTACATTTTTAGTAATGTGGTATACCAAAATCTAAATTAAATGTTTAACAGATACTTAAATAAATATAGCACATTGTGAATACTGAAAGGTAGAATAATCAAATTCGTACTTCACCAGACATGGCAAATTTTGTACCTGAAAGTCTTTCGTTGAAAGAATATAATTTATAGAAAATTCCAAATATATAGGGAAAGGCATTTGCAATCCAAATACTTACAATCAAAAATTCAAGTGCAGGCCAGCCCATGGCATGGTGGTTAAGGTGGCTGGATCCCACATGGCTGACTACGAAGTTAAGAGTCCTGGACATAGTGACTTGAAAAACATGCTAGGCACGTGACCATTCCCTATGGTGAGTACTCTCTCACTTTCTCTTTGTCTTTCTCTAGCAAGCTCACAGGTTCTCTGGTAAAATTAAGATAAATAAATAAAAAATCAAGGGCATATTTGTAAATCAACTTTTAAAAATTAAGTGACTAAAACCATATTAACCTTTTAGGAAAAGACTTATCCTCTTGAAAACCTAGTAATGATATAATATGAGCACAGAGATTTTTCTTTGTCATGGACACAACTAAAAATAGACTATTAGGCCATCGGGACATATTTCTCTATGCAAAATGCATCATGTCTTTTCTGATGACCCAATAGTATCCTTTTAATAAATACCTAAAATAGTGTAAAATATGACAATTTAGTCATTCTCAGCAGAAATACTTGGCTGAATAAAGAAAAATTCAATGCTATTTGGTGACAAACAAGGATTATGTTTTAAGGTGACCTTAATATAGCTAATGTGAACAAACACAAAGCTTTAGAATAAAATACTCTTGGAATGCACAGAACTTAAAATATTTGGCCTTGGGACCAGCAGGTGGTATGGTGGTTAAGGCGCTGGACACTCCCACATGGCTGACCACGGCTCAAGTCTCGGACCTAGTGGCTTGCTTTCTCACTTTCCCTCTCTCTCTCTGTGTCTTTATCTGGTCAAATTAACATAAAATGAATAAATAAAATTAAATAAGAATAATTCTTTAAAAAATATTTGGCCTTAACTGGTGAAACCCACTACATGATTGTGAAAATTTACCATATTAAAAATAAACATTTATTGGGACCAGCAGTTAGCATAATGGCTATGTTGCTGGACTCCCATGTAGTCGACTGAGGTTGGAGTCCTGGACCCGGTGGCTTAAACTTAGACCAGGCGTGTGTGCATGTGTGCCCAAGATTCCAAGAGGAGAATGGAGAAGGGGTTGTGGTGTGGCCATCCCCCTAGGGGGTGATTTCTCGTTTTCTGTCTCTCTGTCTCTCTCTGGCTTTCTGGCGAGCATACACACCCTGTAGCAAAAACCTCCCCAAAAAAGGAAAGAAAGAAATACTTATTGTATTCATGTATTAAATGTTCACTAAAGAGTTGCTGTTACTTTAATCATTAAAAGGTTATATTTAATAAGTATTCAAAGACTTATAATAACATTAAATGTGTAGCATCTATTATAATTTCATTAAGGGGAAGTAATTTGTGATTTTTTTTTTTTTTTTTGGAGAGGTTTTTGCTATAGGGCGCGTGTGCTCACCAGAAAAATAGTGAGAGACAGAGAGACAGAAAGTGAGAAATCACCTCCCGGGGGGATGGCCATGACGCAATCCCTTTTACTCCATTCTCTTTTCAGGCATGAGTTTAAGCCACTAGGTCTGGGACTTGAACCATGGTCTACTACATGGGAGTCCAGTGACATAGCCCTTACGCCAACTGTTGGTCCCTTGTTTGTTTTTCTATAGGGAGTTGTGAGCTTGTGGTGAAAGACAAAACTCATCCACAGAGGATGGCCATGCTGAAATCCTTTCTTCTCCATTCTTCCCTCAGGGTTTTGGGCATGTATCCACACATACCTGGTATGTTTTTATCCATTGGCTGGCCTGAGTTCTTCCTGTTTTTAAGCTACAGTATATATTTTTGCCCAACCATTAAAATTAAATTATTTAATTTAAATACTTTCTCTAAAACATTTATCTTCTAAATACAGCAAGGTGAAGGAATTAGAGAATTTAAGGGCTAGCAGAATCTCCAAGGTTCATCTAGTGTAGGTGGAGCCCAAACTTTAGTTTCTATCAGAAGTCCCTGTGATTCTTGTTAAAATGCAGATGGCCAGGCACCACCTGACGTACAGGCCTTGAGTGGAGACTGGAAATAACCAGTGTACCCCTAACCCAACCCCAAGGTGATGCTCAAGTAGGTGGTCTACAGATTACTCACTGGAAGAAACAACACCATGTGGTCCACCACCCCCTCCATAAATCAGAAACCCCTGAACATTGATAGTTCCACTGAGGCAGGTACTACCTTAAGCTACTCCGTCCTCAACCCCTACAGGTAACTCACTGCCTCCTGGGGCAGCCCAACTCCATCTAATGGAAGCTTCAGGTGGAAACCTATACAGTCAAAACAAAGTCATTTAACACCGGTTTTCACAAATACATCAGTACAAAGGCACACTGAAGAATTAAATGCATGCAGAACTGACCTGCTTCCTCTGGTATTTGTTTATCAGATTCAAAAATAAGGCATAACATCTGGAATAGTTGGCCACGGCTGCACAGCAGTCACTGTAAGAAGTAAGTTTGCTGCAGAAACACAAAATAGGAAAATAAAAATAAACTTTTCATTTTTGTTTTTTTTTAGAGGTTTTGGCCTTAGAGCATATGTGCTTGCCAGAGAAAGAGAAAGAGAAAGAGAGACAGTGAGACAGAAAGTGAGAAAATCACCCCCCAGGGAGGAATGGCCACGCTGCAGACCCTTTTCCTCCATTCTTCTCTAGGGATCTTGGGCACGCACGCTGATGCACCCATCACGAGTTTCAAGCCACCAGGTCTGAGACTCAAATCGCAGTCGGCCATGTAGGAGTCCAGCAACATAACCTCTGCGCCATCTGCTGGCCCCATAAACTTTGTTTTTCCATAAAATTCAAGAACTTATAGTATCACTTAAATGTATAGCTTTAACTGGTTGCCCCGTTCATGAAAAGGAGTCTAGAAATATTTTCCCCACTTGTCCAGAGAATAAAAAAAAAAAAAAAGAAAGAAAAAAGAAAAACAGCAGGGCTGGCAGGTGGTATGGTGGTTAAGGGAGCTGGACTCCCACATGGCCACCCGTGGTTCGAGTCCCAGACCTGGTGGCTTGCTTTCTCACTTTCTCTCTCTCTCTGGTCAAATTAAAATAAATAAACAAATAAAGTTAAATAAAAAAATAATTCTTTAAAAAACAAACAAACAAACAAAGCTTTGGAAAATGGAAACCCGAATCACATAACCATGTATGTGTTGTGAATTTACAATACCCATGTAGTTCAGGAAAAACAAAAAACAAAAAACAAAAAAACAAGAAATTTATGTAAAAACTAGTTGGGTATGAATGAATCTCTTAGGATTCTATCAAAAACAAATGTAAAAGTGCTCTTAATTATGAGGATGGTATCACTACATTAATATCAGGTAAAATATACCCAAAAGCAAAAGATCTTGAAAATAGCTTCAATGTTTTTAAAGCAAGCAAGCAAACAAAACTTACCAGGTGATATCGACAAGCCATCAAATTGGGACAAGTTTATAAATTTCTTAATTGGTAAATCAGTAAGTAAAACATTATTAATTTTTTTGAAATTTATTTTAATTTTATTTATTCGTTCATTTATTTTCATTTTGCCAGAGAGATACACAGAGAGAGAAGTGACAGTGAGAAAGTAAGCCACCAGGTTGGGACTCGAACCATGGTCAGTTATGTGGGAATGTCCAGCATCTTAACCACCATACCACCTGCTGGCCCCCATTACTAATATTTTTAAAACTTGACCATATACCAGGCCATAAACAAGTCTCAGTAAATTTTCAGAGTTATTATCTTACAGAGCAAATCTGCTGATCAAAATGCGCTTTAATTAGAATTAATTTTAAAAGCATATTTTTAATTTGATATTTATTTATTTATATTTGTTAGAGGGCATGTGTGCTCATGAGAGAGAGAGAGTGAGCAAGCACTCCCCAGGGAGGAAGACCATGCAGGAATCCTTTCTCTTTCAATCTCCTCTTGCTACTTTGGGCATGCACACACATACGCCTGGTATGTTTTCCAAGTTGCTGGATCTGGTATTCAAACCACGCAGTTGTCTATGTGGTATCCAGCTGTTGTCATCACCACACCACCTGGCTGACCCCAAAGTACACTTGTAAAATTTGCTTTTTAATTTAATTTTTTAAGGTTTTACCTGTAGGGTGATTGTAGGACTTGAACCATGGTCAACCATGTGGGAGTCCAGTACCTTAACCACTATGCAACCTGCTGGCCCCAGTACATTTTTTTTAAAAAAACATACTTTTGGAAATTTAAAAACACATTACATATGGGTCAAAAAAAAAGAAAATTTAAAATCCCTTATATCTGAATAATAACAAAGATACTACAAATCAGTCTGCAGGACACAGCAAAAGAGTTTTTAAGAGAAAGGACTTGAGCTTCTAACCATAGAAACATATAGTGTTGGGCTGTCAGAAAAGTCATGACATTATTTTTTCCATCTTTTTCTATGCAAAAATGTGTCATGACTTTTCTGACAACCCAATATATCCACAGACAGTAGAAGAAATGGATTAATAAGGCTAAGAGCAGAAGGAATAAGATACAAATACACAATAAAGTAGAGCTAATGAAATTGGTAAACCTTTAGGGGGCCAGCTGTTAGCGTAATGGCTATGTCGCTGGACTCCCACGTAGTAGATCACGGATCGCGTCCCGGACCCACTGGCTTAAACTCAAGCCGGGCGCGTGTGCATGCATGCCCAAGATCCCGAGAGGAGAATGGAGGGAGAAGGGACTGCAGCATGGCCATCCCCCCTGGGGGGTGATTTCTTGCTTTCCATCTCTCTGTCTCTCTCTGTCTGTCTGGTGAGCGCACGCACCCTATAGCAAAAACCTCTCCAAAAAAAAAAAAGAAAAAAAAAATTGGTAAACTTTTAGTAAAACTAATAAAGAAAAAAAGAGAGAGAAACAATAAATAATCTGAAGTAGGAATGAAAAATCCATAGTGACAGTGAAGAGACAGTACGACACAGTTGGTAGATGTATAAATCCTATACCCAGACTACCTGGTTTGAATTGTAGCTCTATGGTTTACTAGCTAAGTGATCTTGGAAAAATATGGAACTCTATGCTTTGCTTTCCTCACATGTTAAATGAAAATGACAATAATATTACCTGTCTCAAAAAGTTATTATAGAGACCAAATGCATTAGTATTTGGAAAATACTAAGAATACTGCCTGGCATATAAGTACTAAAAAAGTACTTGTTAAATAAGAAAAATAAAGAGAGACATAGAGGTACAACAGAAATGACAGGGTAGAATAGAATATTTGGAACAGCTTTATGTTGTTTAAAAAATTAGATAAAACTGACAAGTTTCTATAAAAATGTAATTTTTTGATATTGGATCAAGTCGAACTAAGAAATATGATTAGATATATAACCATACATAAAGAAATTGAATCATGGGACAGCTGGCAATATGATGGCTAAGGTGGCTGGATCCCACATAGCTGACCGTGTTGTTCAAGTCTCAGAAACAGAAACTTGAGAAACACGCTGGGGTTGTGTGCGTCTATAAAAGCCCGAGAGGAGAATGGAAGAGAAGGGACTGCAGCATGGCCATCACCCCTCAGGGGTGCTCCTTCTCACTCTCCTTTCTCTCTCTCTCTTTAGCAAGTGCACACAACTTATAGCAAATTTAAAAAAAGAAATCAAATTGAATCAGTAGTCAACAATATTTACACACACGTACACACCAGAATAAAATAGCTTTTTGAACAAGTTCTATAAACTTTTCAAGCAACAAATAAATTTTTATAAGTTCTCCTAGAAAAAAAGAAAACATTGAGATAATTCCTAGTTCATTTTTTGAGGGCGATATAAACTTGACACTAAAACTAGACAATGACATAAGAGAGGAAGAGGATAGGTCAATGTAACTCATGACCTTAAACAAAATGCTAGTTAACCAAACCTCATAACATATAATAGGTTTTTATGAGACAACCTATTAATGTGATGTATTACATTAATGGATTAAATAAAGATTCCTAGAATCAAAACAGACTCAGAGCAACCATTTGAGAAAATATCCATTAATGTTTTTTTCTTTTTTAAAATCCTTCTTTAACCTCCTAAAGGGTATCTACAAAAACCTACAACAAATATCGGGTCATTGAAAAAGTCATGATGTATTTTTCTGTTTTCCTATGTAAAAATGCATCATGACTTTTCTGGCAACCCAATATTATTTTCAATTGGTGCAACCCATAAAAACATTTCCTTTAAAGTCAGAAGAAAGGCAGCAGGACCAGCATTCTCACAACTTTGTATTGGTCTCCTAAATAAAAAAGAGGTGAGGATAGTGAAAAAAAAATTGTAATAATTTGGGGGGAAAAAACGATTCTTATTTCTCAGGTAATTTGTACAGAAAATCCAAGAGAATCTATAGACATACCCTTATACCAAATATTCATCAAGATTTGGACACGAGATTAATAAGTTATTGATATTGTTCACTCATATCAGTAACAACAGGTGAGAATATATTTCTTAAAATTTCTTTCTTTTTTTAAAAGAATTATTTTATTTAACATTGTTTATTGTTATTTTTCTATTTGACCAAAGAGAGACAGAGAGAGAGAGAGAGAGAGGGAGGGAAAGTGACAAAGTAAGTTACCAGGTCCAGGACTCAAACCTCAGTCAACCGTGTAGGAGTCCAGCACCTTTAGCCATCATGCTACTTGCCTTAAAATTTATTTCTTCCATGAGTGAGTGAGTGAGAGAGAGAGACAGAGAGACAGAGCTACAGCACCCCCAACAGAGTCTGATGCCACGATCCACCCCAGTTTCAGCCAGCACAGATCATGGGCATAACATGCCTGGTGTACTCCGGGATGTCTCTGGATTAAACCTCCAACCTCTGACATGGGTCTGCTTCACAGAGCACCATTCCACTGTCCGACACCACAGAAAACACTTCTCAAAGATCACATTCATAGGTCTGGCGGGTGGTGTAATGGTTACGTTAGACTCCCACATGGCCGACTGCAATTCAAATCCCAGATATGGAAGCTTGAAACTCATACTGGACACATGTGCATGCGTACCCCAAACCAAATCCTGAGAGGAGAATGGAGGAGAAGGGATTGAGGTGTGGCCATCCCCCTGTGGGGTGATTTCTTGCTTTCTGTCTGTCTCTCCAGCAAGCACACATGCCCTATAGCAAAAATCACTCTCTAAATAAAAGGATTATATTCATAATTGCATTTAAGCCACGATGGGCCTGGGACTAAATGCAGTAGAATCTTCACGGAGAAAAATTACAACATTTTATTGAAGGACATAAAATGTCATAAATGTTTATGGAGGAAAGACTCAATATCATAAAGATGTCAGTTTTCCCCAGCCCTACCAAATTTACTCCACATCCTCAGTATAATTCCATTTAAAACCCCAAAGTCCCCATCATGAATCTTAGCTAATTCCCTGACGCATAAGGAAGAAAAAAAGAACAAGAAGACTCTAAGAAAAAAAAAATAATAAAAGAGAGATGGAACCATCCTATCTCATAGCAAGACTTACTTAAAATAAATCTATCAGAATGACTCAGTGTGGTACTGAACTGAGGGTGGACTGAATAGATGCCAGACTCACAAATATGGAGACCTTGAGTGTGAATGATGAAGTCAGTAAGAAAATATGGCATATTCACAAAAGGTGCTGGCCCCCCTTTCAGAAGCACTCCATGGGCCCCGATGATTCAGCCAGCCACCAAGGAAGGGTAGAGTAAAAATACCGCTTTGAGGTGAAGCAGTGCGTTGTGTTGTCATTTTGCTCCAAGTGCTAGTGTGACAAGGTAAAAAAAAAAAAAAAAAAAAAGAAGTGCTAGGACAACTGACTATCCACACAGAAGAAAATTAAATCAGACCTTACGTGCCACCATATGCAAAAATAAACTCTTTATAATCTTACAATGCTTGGAGCCAGCTGGTGGCATGGAGGTGAAGGCAGCTGGATCCCACATGACCAACTGCACTGTTTGAGTCTCGAACCCACTGGCTTGAGAGACACACCGGATGGGTATGCATGTATGCCCCAAATCCTGAGAGTGGAGAAGGAATTGTGGTGTGGCCACCCATCTCCCTGGGAAATGATCTTTCTCTCTCTGTCTCTCTCCAGTGAAAGCACATGCCCTAATTAAAAAAAAATTATAATGCTGCAAAATGAGAGTAATTAAGTACATATCCTGACAAAGATCAGGAAAGTACAGTACTAGAAGATCCAATTGACTCACATCCTCATACTGGAGTCAATTACAAATTCGGCCACAGGAAATTTTGTATTTCTTGAAACAACTACAATATTATAGTTCAAGAAAGGCCCAGGTCTCTTGAGAGGGATCATTAGGTAAAAAACACTAGCAAGTAGGCCACAAGGGAGGAAATAAATGCGCAAGTTAAAGACAGTTCCAGAATTTAACGACGTCTTGCTCCGAGACAACCTAGACTCAAATGGTCATTGCTTCTGGCGTAGAATGAGTGTAAATATGCCTAGGGAGTGTATGAGCCAAACTTCAAACACTGAAATAAAATAACCTATCACGAACTAAGACTGACCAGACCTTCTGAGCAACGATCCCTTTTTGAGTTAAAACTCTTAAAACATTGCTCCCAAGCATACCAGAAAGTTTGCCATGTTTTAGAAACAGTTCTTTATATCCAATAAGCCGAGAAGAAGATTGAAACCATCTCTGTTTTAAATCAGGGCCCTTGATTTACTTTTTCTGTTAAGTGAAGCAAAAAAGTAAAAATGGGAT
Organism: Tupaia belangeri chinensis; assembly: GCF_000334495.1. NCBI lineage: Eukaryota > Metazoa > Chordata > Mammalia > Scandentia > Tupaiidae > Tupaia > Tupaia belangeri. Next base: position 4,437,733 of record NW_006160040.1, on the reverse strand, counting down.
GCCTTGTCAGTCATATACACAATTATGGAAGACAACTCCCCATCTAAGCTTAGCATTTCCGTGAGCCCACTTCGTTCTCCTCGTCCACCCACCTGAATATTCTTGCAATATTGGTGCAAATGTCCTTGTCCCCTGAGAACTGTTCCATCACTGTGCAGAGCTGGGGAAGGGAACTGGTGCCCAGGAGCTTCCTTCTTGCCAGTGGTGAATCCGCCAAGTTCCTCAGTGTAGCAGTCACCTAGGACAACACACATTTGGGCCGTTTTTGTAACTGGAAAGTCTAGGTACACTACAGCACAGTGCAATTCATCCCATGAATTTCATCCATCAGAGCTCAGCTGAGCTCGTTACGTATCTCCCACAAGAGAACATGGGTTTAGGCACAAGGAGCATCAAATAAAAACAAAGAAAGCCTAATTTGGCTCATAGGTAAAGATAGAATCTCAAGGCCCAGGCAGTGGTGCAATGGTGACACGAGGTGTCACCACCTTGTGGAAGGTCCTGGGTCATGGCCAGGGCCTCCCTGTACATGTGCCAGGGATACATGTTTGCACACATGCCACGATCCAGGTTGGTTGAGGCTAGTGTGAAGATCCAATTGCAGGTACCTGTCTCTCTCTCTTTCTGTCTATCTCTGCTTCTCTCTCTGATGGAAGAAATAATCACATAAGCTAAGGGAAAAAAATACAATAAACAGTATACCAAAAACCAAACGTTAAACAAATCCTTATTTGGTTTGGTTAACAGTCATAATATCTTCCATAGATCCTGTGACAGCCACATCAATTCCACAGAGTAGAAGCTTCTTGTGCTAAAGACCAGCAGGTAACCTAATGATTAAGGTGCTAGACTCCCACATAGTCAACTGAAGTTTGAATCCTGGACTCGGTGGCTTGAAAATCATGCTAGGTGTATGTGCATGTGTGTCCAAAATCCCGAGAGGAGAGTGGAGAAGGGATTGCGGTATGGCCATCTCCCCTGAGGGGTGATTTCTTGCTTTTTGTCTCTTCTTTCTCTGTAGTCTTACAAGTAACATCAAATAATGACATGGCCTAGGAATAGTTCAGGTTGTTAGTCTCCTTCTCCTCCAAGGGGTAAGTTAGTGAGATCTCACAAATTTGTTTTGTTCTGTAAAAATAAAATGTCTGGAAAGCTGTCTATGTTAATTTTTGTCTAAAAGTTGAGAGGAGAACAATTTAGTAAATATGTAAAACTAACGCTATCTAATTAGCTCAATATGCATTGTGGGATAGCACAGCAGGCTGCTGGTTACAGGTGTCAGCTCAGCCCCACCACTCACCAGCCTGGGCTAGTTATTCCACTCCCCAGAGTACAGTTTTCTCAGCAATAAAGTGGAGGTAGCGATCACTGCCCTGCAGTTGCAAGGATTCAATGAAATGTGATATAAACAGCATGACTCATACCTATTACCTAAGGGTGCTCAGAAATCAACGGCCACTGTAACACAGTGGTCAAGAGCTGCACAGAGGAAGCCAGACCCCATCTTGCTGATCGGGGTTCAAGTTCCAGCTGTGGTGGCTTGAGATACACGCTGAGCATGCGTGCACCCAGGATTCCAACAGAGCAGAGAAGTGGAGGAAAAAGGACTTGGGCATGACCATGTCCCATTGGGAAGGGGGTTGCTTTCTCTGTCTTTTTCTCCGTCCTTACTTTCCTCTCTCTGATGCATGCATGTGTACACTCTGGCATTAAAAAATAATATAAAATAAATCAACAGGCCATACCACCTTTGTTATGGAATTTCTTACCCAAAATGTAGAAGAGAAAACGCAGGTTTTAAAATCAAATGGCAGGGAGATTCAAGTACCAAACCTCTGCCTTGTTATGTGACCTAGTAAGACTACAGAAGAAGAAGAGACCGAAAGCAGTCATTCCTCAACTTCCTCATTTCTCCATTGTGAGAAGGAGGTTGCAATTTCTGCTCACTTTCAGGGAATTTTGTTAACTGAATAGAAAACATGTAGCAATACTTTTGTATACTGTAAAGCATTATGCAACTATACAGCATCCTTAGAGCCTTAGTTAATAAACTTTTTAAATCAACTGGGGCCAGGAGGTGGCATGGTGGTTGAGGGCACTGGATTCCTACATGGCTGACCGTAGTTCAAGTCCCAGACTTGGTGGCTTGCTTTCTCACTTTCTCTCTCTCACTCTGTCTCTCTGGTCAAATCAAAAAGTAATAATAAATAAATAATTATTTTTTAAAAATTAAGATGGCATGTATCTTTGATTAGAACCTGTTGGGGAGGCCTGTCTCTTTTTCTTTTGAAAGCAGAGAATGTTTTTAAATGTTTCAAATAAATGTGTATAAGTCATTTGTAATCAATTCACTTCAGTAAATTCTTTCTTGGAAGCTTCAATATTCCAAACGTTGGAGGAGAAACACACTACTTGAGCATTCTACTTAACCATGGACCTACACTGTCTTTTTTTTTTTTTTTTTAAGTTTTGCTGTAGGATGTGTGCATTCACAAGGAGGAAGGGGGAGGGAGAAAGTGAGAAATCATCCCCCAAAGGGGATGGCCACACCACAATCCTTTCACTTCCATTCTCTTATCAGGATTCTGGGTACACATGCATATGCCTCTAGTATGATTTTCAAGCCACCGGTCAGGACCAGGAGCCACGCAGCAAGCAAACCATGTGGGATCTAGTTGCCTTAACCTCCATGTCATCTGCTGGCCCTACTCTATAGCCTTCTAAGCCCAGGGATGAGTCTTTAGTGAAGACTAATAAATCACTGTAGGACTCATGGGCCTTGGCTGCCATAAGATGGAACATTCTCAGCATCTGACCCTGGCTCTACCTGTTCTTCTTCTGAGACAGCCCAGACACTCAGCACCCCTGGTTTACCTCAGTCCAAAGGATGACTCACAAACCTCTCTCTATGGAAACCAAAGAGCACAAATGCCAAATGAATCCTGACAAGAACCGAGGCAGGCAGAGAACAAGGGAACTTGGGAACAGACATTCTAATCATTGTGCACACAAACAGCTCCCTTCTCCCTGGAAAGTGCTTTGGGTACCCCGATCCAGAGTCGTCTTCTCTCCACATCTAATCTGTGGCAGAGGACACTGTCGGCAGAAGGAACCATAACTCCCTTTCCTTTCCTCTCTTTTTATGGTCAGAGGGTGCACATACTCGCCACAGAGAGATACAGAGAGAGGGAGAGGCAGAAAGCACTTCAAGATGGGGCGTGGTCGTGCCACAATCCCTTCCCCTCCATTTCTCCATCCTGTCGGGATTCTGGGTACATACACACATGTGCCTGTCATGTTTCTCAAGCTTCCAGTGCTGGGATCCAAACCACAGTGGGCCATGTGGGATCTGGTTCTTTTTCTTTTCTTTTTTTTTTTTTTTTTTTTTTTTTTGA
>NW_006160040.1:4432387-4434157 GCF_000334495.1 Tupaia belangeri chinensis | reverse complement strand
TATATATATACACACACATACATATATTTTAGAATGCAGACACTCGATATGTATTAAGTGGGGACATACAATGCCTCTCCTTCATAGCATGGCTTGCTTCACTCAGCAGTAAGTCTTCCATATTCATCCACTTCCTTTCAAAAGCCAGGGTTTTGTTGTTTTTTATGGATGAATAGTATTCTATTGAGTATATGTGCCACAGTTTTTCTAACCATTCATCAGTTCGTGGGCATTTATGTTGTTTCCATGACTTAGCAATTGTGAAAAGTGCCGCAATAAACATTGATGTGCAAGCACTTTTTCGATTAAGTATTCTTCTGTCCTTCGGGTAGATACCAAGGAGTGGGATTGCTGGATCATATGGTAGTTCTATCTGTAGATTTTGGAGGAATCTCCAAATTGTTCTCCACAGTGGTTGGGTTACAATCCCACCAGCAGTGTAAGAGAGTTCCCTTTTCACCACACCCCCTCCAGCACTTATCTTTTTTTGTTTTTTTAATCTTAGACATTCTGACTTGGGTTAAGTGATATCTCATTGTTGTTTTGATCCTCATTTCTCTTACAATGAGGGATGTTGAGCATTTTTTCATATGCTTTTTAGCTATTCGTATGTTATCTTTAGAGAGTGTTTGTTTCCCAACTCATTCTCCCATCTTTTAATAGGATTGATTCCTCTTGGGATCTTGGGCATGCACGCACACGTGCCCGGCGTGAGTTCTAAGCCACCGGGTCCGGGACGCGAACTGCGGTCGGCTACGTGGGAATCCAGCAACATAGCCATTACACTAACTGTTGGTTCTCATGGTTCATTTTAATCACTAGGCCACTGGGCTGCCCTGGGACCAGCCCAGGACCATAGTTTCTTAAGTGCTTTTGTTTTCTTTCTTTTTTGGGGGGCGGGGAGGGGGGGGAGAGAGGTTTTTGCTATAGGGTGTGTGCGCTCGCCAGACAGACAGAGAGAGACGGAGAGACAGAAAGCAAGAAATCACCCCCAGCGGGGATGACAATGCTGCAATCCCTTCTCCTCCATTCTCCTCCCGGGATCTTGGGCACGTATGCACACGCGCCCGGCGTGAGTTTAAGCCACCAGGTCTGGGACTCGAATCGCGGTCGACTATGTGGGAGTCCAGCAACATAACCATTACGCTAACTGCAGGTCCCAAGTGCTTTTGTTTTCTTGTTTCAGCTTCTATTTTTTTTTTCTCTCCCTATCAACCATTTCCATTACCTCATTATGAAAAGTTAAGAATGCTAAAGGTTCATCTGTCTCAAATACACCCCTGCTTTCGGGGGCCAGCAGGTGGCATGGTGGTTAAGGCGCTGGACACTCCCACATGGCCGACTGTGGTTTGAGTCCTGGACCTGACAGCTTGCTTTCTCACTTTCTCTCTCTCTCGCTCTCTCTTTCTCTCTGGTCTAATTAAAATAAATGAATAAACAAAATTAAATAATTATTTAAAAAAACAAATATACCCCTTTTGAAAATGACTCAAATCAGGAGTGGAAGCACATATTTATATGTGATACATCATCTGACTTAATCCTTACCCATTTTCTGTACATATCACATGGTGTGGAGTATACCTAGTTGACTAAGATTTAATATCTCAAATACTTCCAAGTTTGTCAGCGTGGTGCTGGTGGAAATGACATGCACACATGTCATAACTTGCAGTATGTCAGTATATAACACCCCCTTCAAACTAGTTGCTGGGAGGAGTCTGACCCGGAGAGGCCCCAGGATCTGTCTGAGCCCACCCCCCCTCCCCC
>NW_006160040.1:4420420-4431943 GCF_000334495.1 Tupaia belangeri chinensis | reverse complement strand
CCCTTCAAAATACATTTAAGGTAAACTTAATCCTTTCTTTACCTAAAATAGGATTAGGCCAAAACTGGCCCAGGACACCTCCGCCCTCTCCAAGTAAAATAGATAAATATATTAGGATTCCTCAAATTAAGTTATAGATCCCTACAAAACTGTATGAGTATCATTCTTTATTAAGATCCATAAAAACTAATATCTATTCTTGAGATTTTCTTTTCTCAGCACCATTCCCAGTAATCACAAGATGGCTGCTACGCCACATCAGCTGATAACCATCTCTGCTTTCTAGAACCGATTTCCCGAAACTGCATTCCATGGAGACCCACCTACTATTGAGGAACTGCACTAGACCCACCCTTAATCCACCCCTGAATAAGAACTGCACTAGACCCACCCTTAATTAAACCCTGAATTGCACTAGACCCACCCTTAATCTAACCCTGAATAGACTCTATGTTCTTTATTGTTAAAAACTTTATGAGCTGTTAATTGAAACATTAGCCCCTCTCCCATTTACTTGTAACACATTTTCAATAAAAAGGCACGATAATTCTTAGCAGTTGTCACTCCTCAGAGAGCGATCTTTGAGGGGTGTCCGGCATAGGACGTGCATGAAAAGGCATCATGAAAAAGCATCGAGGCCTCTGTCTTCTGTTCACCTTCGCCGCCTTCCTCGAGATAACCCACCCACGCAGAGGCTGGTCCCCGGCAGATTGGCGCCCAACGTGGCTTGCTCAAACAGGGAGGTGAGAAGGCGTCCCCGGCAGTTGCTCAAGCCCCAAAAGTTCCAGATGCCACCTTTTCTGGTTTAAGTAACTAGAAGCCCTACTGGTATTTTGTTCGTTGCTCCTAGGATAAGATGCTCTTCCCTGATCATGGTCTACAAGGCCTCATATGATCTATTCCAGCAACCATTCAGACTTCATGTTTAATGCAACATCTTACTGTCTGCTCCTCTGGACTGGAAGCTTTAGTGAGGGCATATACCCCGTTCGTCTTCCTCATCACTTGTTCCCACATCCAAGTCCAGTGCCTGGTACTCAGCGGGCCTAAATAAGCATTTCTTGATGGAATGAGTGAAGGTGGGAGTATCTGTTGGGCCACTGGAAAAGTCATGATGCATTTTTGCATAGAAAAATATGTCCTGAGTTTTCCGACAGCCCAGTATAAAGGAAGGACTGGGTGTAAACAGGAGCTTATGAACCCAGAAGACCATGAGTTAATCAGACAGCGTCTCTGAGATAGATGGATTTTAAAATGATTTTTAAGGAGCAGAATAAAGAGAAATAGTGGACAGAAGAAACATAGACTTTCTGGAGGGGGCTGGGTCCTCTTGTGTATTTATTCCCCATCCCATTTCATTCATAACATCAGCTCCTTCCCGGGCTCCTGAACTCTGCTCCTTCCCTTTCCATGCCCGAGTGGTCATCTGTTCCACTTCTCTCCATCACCAGGGCCACTGGGTCAGTTAAAGAACACTGTACCTCTTACCTACACTCTACAGCCCTTGGAACCAGCTCCTTCCACAGTCTCTCCCCTCACTGCTGTCTGAGGAAGCATCTCAAACCCTAACCTCCCATGATGGAAGACCTCCTCTGACTTCCAGTCACCTAGTGAGCAAAATGCATATTCTAAACACCCCTCATGCACCAAAGGGTGGCCCACCCTCCAAGCTTACCTCCACCTATATACAGGTCACCTTTCAGACTCTGCACCAGACACCATCCTGGTCCTCTCACGGTGCCATGCCTTTGAATAAACCAGGGGAATCTCTGCTCAGAAAGTCCTGCATGATTGCACTCCTCTTCCCCTTGGCAATCTTCCTCCCATTTGTCAGGACCCAGCTCGGGCTCACTTCTCCTCTATGAAAACTGTTCAGTGGTTGATCAATGGTTCCCTCTTCTGTGTTAGCAAACCGACATATTCACGCCTCTACAACACCATCACACAATCACTCAGACACCTTCCTCCTTCTGTGAGCTTCTCCAGTACACAAATCGTTTCTTATTACTCTTTCTATTCAAAGGACAGCGCAGCGCACCCAGAGAAAGCTCTTAAGTGCTTAGTTGCTGGCTGGCTGCTTGGCTAAAACACAGAAAGAAGGGGAATGTGGGGGAAGAGAAAAGGGAGGGGAGAAAGAAGAGTTTTCTTCCCCTTCCAGAAGCCTCTGGCAAGGAAGTCAGGGAACCAGTGGGAGACCTGGTGAAGCAGAGTTTGAAGCCATGAGGGAGAAGGATCAGGAAGAGGTCAGCAGGCTGACGTAGCTATGAAGGTCCCCCATTTTGAGACTGCCACCAGTCTCACTGCAGGGTCAGGGGGAGGTGCTGCGTGCTCAGATCAGTGGCTTTTTCTGGAAACGGTGTAAAGGAGATGGGCGGGAGGAGAGTCCAGCTCAACAGTGTGGTAACAGTGAGAACATGTTCAAGTCAACCCACTGAACTCTGAAGTTTGCTCCAACTTTGGAGATCATTGTATACACGTGAAAATTAAAAATCAAGTAGGAATCATGGTTGAACAGTGGGTATAGTGGTATCTTGTCATTGGTTTGTGTGAAATCAAAATTGGTTTGTGCGGAAATCATTAATGAGCTTTTGCTTTGCAGCAGAGTCTTTGTTTTCCACCCCCTAGGAAAGCCCACCCACTGGGCTGCCCCTAAAGCCAGAATTAACTGAAATCCAAGCTTTATGCTTGATAAAATCTATCCATTTTGTTCTTAATTTTATACTCTAAATTATATTGTTCCTTACTCTACTTAGATACATATTTTTCTTTCTCATTGTGTATCAGCTTTTTAAAAATAATTATTTAATTTTATTTGTTATTATTATTGTTCAAATTGGATGAGAGAGAGAGAAAGGGAAAGTGAGAAAGCAAGCCACCAGATCTGGGACTTGGCCATGTGGAAGTCCAGCACCTTAGCCACCATGCCACCTACCAGCCCCTGTATATAATCTTTTAAGTCATCTCAAAATTTTTATCTATGTATATGAAAAAGTATAGATATGTAAATTGTGTATTTGGATATATATAAAAGTATGTATACTTTGTATATATGTATGTATAATATACTTTATGTTAATATATTATATTAATACTATATGTTAAATGAACATATAAATATCTGTTTAGCTAAAGAACTTACTAGAAATATTCCCAACCTCTTAAGCGTCATTTCACCAAGAAATAGCAAGTGGAAAAATAAGAGTTTCAATTCTTATTTTTCCTGTCTCCTAATTTGCAACCCTGTGGGACACACACATTGAAAGACAACCAGTGGGGAGAAAAAAAAAAAAAAGAAAATGGAGCTGATAATCCACAATGAGGAGTAATACAATTAAGCATCCTTCCTTATCAGCAGTTGTTGGATGATGTCTGGGACAAGAGAGGACATCTTTGTTATAAATCAAGACAGCTTCTTGTGATTCTGCTATCTATTGCCGAGCAATGACCTACTACCCTCCACAATTTTATGGGGTTCACTGTTTCCTGAGGTGGCTCTTTCTGTGTTCCCCAAATTCCTTGATCGTGAGAAGTAGGACTCTCCATCGGGTAAAAGGCCTGGCGGGCTTGGCACAGCTACCTGTCTGAGGCTGAATTAGTGAGGCCTCAGGAGTCTCACTGTGCATTCAATTTTAGGTAACCCAATTTAAAGGAAAGACTATATTAAGAAGAGAGTAGATAATTTATGATGGTTCAAACAACATTATAATACAGTAACATTACAACTCTATTTTTGACTGTAGGTACTTAATTATCGATTTCAATTTGCATTTTTTTTTAAAGGTTTTTATCATAGGGCGCATGTGCTCACCAGAAAGACAGAGAGAAACAGAGAGATAGAAAGTGAGAAATCACCCCCGAGGGGGGATGGCCATGCCACAATCCCCTCTCCTCCATTCTCCTCGGGATCTTGGGCACACACGCACATGCACCTGGCATGAGTTTAAGCCACCGGGTCCAGGACTCGAACTGTGGTCGGCTACATGGGAGTTCAGTGACATAGCCATTACACTAACTGTGGGTCCCTCAATTTGTGTTTCCAACTATTAATTAACTGGAAAATCTTAGCAAACTTAGAGCCCTGGACTCAGTGACAGTGCAGGCCAGCAGCCATGTCCTCATGCCCGCACGCCGACTGTTGTGGAGAGGATGCAGGGTAGGGAGGGCTGCTTGGCAAATCCAGCCTCCATCCACTGCTCATTTCCAGAGTGGACAGCCTTCTCCCCACTCCTTGCTCCTTTCCTCCACTGGAGTCCTCAGGCCCGAGGGAATTCACCAGAGTCTGCCCTACAAGCCCACCAGCCATCACAGGAGCCCTGGTTCAGAGGGTTTGTGGCTCACAGCCCACCACGAAACTTCCCTTTAGGTGCATGAGAAGTGACAAAGGCTTTCTGGCTAGCCCAGAAACTTCACTATCAATCATGACATTCTTCTCTTGAGAAACATTTTCCTAATTTCCAAAAAACAGCTTTCAAAGAAACCCTTGAAACATAAAGTAGTTGAAAACTGCCACTAATTATTTGGGAGTTACTAAGCTTCCTCAACAAAAACTAGCCTCAAGATTCAGTTTTTCTTCCTTTTATAATTCGAATACGAATATGCAAAGCATCTGAGCGCTATTTTATGGGTCATAAGACTACTTCCTGAGCTTTATCTCATTTGCTCCCTAAAACCGCCCAGGAGCAGACAAGGAAGGGATCACAGGCTCGTTTTCAGGTGAAGAAATGGAAGCTCAGAAAATCTAACTCCCAGGTGTGTGGGTGTCCTGCACCTCTGGTTCCTGTTGCCTCCCTTTCTCCATTCCACATGAGTCTTTAAAAGTATTTACTTTATTTCTCAATCATCTGGAATAGCCATAACCCAAATCCCTCGAGCTTTATCTCAACTGCCAACTGCACAATGGTTCACTTCCCGCTGATGATGTGGAAGAATGAATATAGCCGCCAGAGACCGCAGACAGTGTCAAATGATTTAAGACCAAAGCTGCACCATTCTCCAACCTCAATGAAACCATCTCCTCTATTAATCAAAGCGCATTCATGTTTGGGGGGTTTGTGCCCAGTGGAGACCACATATATGCTGAAATCAGAGCCTATGTGGTAACCCAAGAAGTTTCATATTGTCTCATATATGATTAATGCAGCTCTGGCTGAGACAAAAGAAACCAGTGACAAGATACCACTGTTCCCATGAAACCACTGGTACCAAAACTTCTAAGCATTTACTAAAGTGTATGGAGATACATGCATCTGAGAGGCTTCATGATTTATGATTCTCAGTAACATTTGGTGCCAGGCTGCAGAGGTCTATGTGGCACATCCCTATCACAGTGTCCTACTTTAGCAGGAAATGGTTCCGTCCTCCTCACACCCCCAATGCGCTACTTGGATTATTCTCTCACACATTTTATTACTGATTCCGCACTTACTCCCTCTATGTCAGTTACCTTGGCAAACTGAGTGGGTTGTTGTGTGCAACAATATGGAGTGCCAATGCATCAAAATATGGAAAAGGAATCTGGAAGAGATAATGGACTTGGAACTAGAAAGTAATGATACCAATTTTCACATTTATATGTTAAAGTTAGTTAAATTTCTTTACTGCCACAACGAACACGTCTACCGTGAAGAGATGTAGTTGAACAGTCGTGACGATAATTGAAAATAAATGGCTCTCCTCATGAAGAGTAGGTATGAGTGCTGGCCCTGTGGCCTTGTAGTTAAGAGAGCTGGATTCCACATGGCTGACCACAGTTTGAATACTGGTGCCAGCAGCTTGAAAAACAAACCAGGCATTTGTTTTTGGCCCAAATCCCAATGGGACGGAGAAGGGATTGTGATGTGACCATTGGGAGTGCTTTCTCTCTCCCCCCATCCTTCTCCCTCTCTCTAGAGAGCACATACCCACCAAGCAAAAAAAGAAAGAAAGAAAAGAAAAAGAAAGAAGGAACAGTAGGTGTGGATAGTTATTTCCCATTCTTGATCTTCCTTAGACACCCGTTAGCATAACACTCTTGGCACAGCTCCACCCCTCACTTCCTGAATTTTGAGCCTGGGACAGGAACCAGGCATTTGTGGCCTAGCCCCTTCCTGGTCCCTCTCTTCCCTTCCTCTTTGAGAAGTGAGCAGTCATCAGAACACAGGGTCTTTTCTGATTCTCCAGGGAAAAATGTAGTCCATGATTGGGTGGCTATATCTAAATTAAAGGTTCAGGATTAGAAAACATGCCTGCCTCAGCTATCAGTTACATCCTCCAACCACAGTGGTAACCTACACCCTTCCCTATTCTGTCTAGTCTCTTATTTCCAAATTCAAAACTCAAGATACTGAATGTTTGGGGGCTAAGAGGCTCCCCAAGTCTTTAGATCTGCTCTTCCTGGAGACTCAGAAGAGGACATGAATTGCCTGTAGGCAGCACCTTCCCAAGAAAGGAAGGGAAGAAAAGAGGAAGGGTCTGGGCTCTGGATACCTATTCTCTCAATTGGTAAGAGGTTAGTTAAACTACTGGGTGGGTTTTCCTTTATAGGAACATAACCCCATAAGCAGAAAATAAATATCCCCTTCCCATTACAATTATGTCATTAAAAAAATTAGCAAGCTAGTAATCAATATCAAAGATTGTGCCCTCTAAAAGTTTCATCTCTTCTCAAAGCCAGCCATAGTGCCCCAGTTACCACACTGTCTTCATACCAAGCTTGAGGGGTTGATATTATGCCAGAAACTCCCATTGGGGGAAGCTGGGAGAGGGGATGCAGGACCTCTGTGAACTATCCCTGCAACATCTTGAGACTTTATACTTAGTTCAAAATAAGAGTTTAAAAAGCACCAGATGTGAAAGAGTACCTGCTGTATATTCTATTTATAGTAAGTTCCAAGCAGGCAGAGCTTATCAATGGTGAAAAGGTCAGGAAATTTGTTCCCTGTAGGGGTAGGAGAGTGAGGATTAATGGGAAGAGATGGAAGGAAATCTCTGAGGTGACAGAAATCAACTTTATTTTAGTAAAGTTCCGGGTTACTCAACTGTCAAACTCATCCAACATCAGATCTGAGCATTTGACTATACGTAAATAATACCCCAATTAAAGCAGTAATGAAATAAATAACCTCATCTACTGGCTCCTATTCAAACACAACCTTCCGGTAAATGCTTAAAACTTTTTTCTTTTATTGAATCTCCAATAAAACTATCTACAAGAATTTAAGAAATATAATCACGAGAATATTTGCTCTTCTCTGACAGGTGTAAGTTTATTTCCTCCAATAATCAGAGCACAGTTCCACTGAGCAGAGGGGGATGCTACTGCCCTGATTCTGCTCAAGGTCTGAAGAGACGGGCTTCCCACAGGCAGGGTTAAGCAAGAGAAAAAGAAGGAACACAGTTTCTGTGTACGTATATATGCTATCATGACTGAATGACTTACATACACATGTATTACTCTCTACACTTAAAAATGACTAAACAGGGGCCAGCAGGTGGTGTGCTGTGGTGATTAAGGTCCTGGACTATCTCATGGTCAACCATGATTGTAGTCCTGGACCTGGCAGCTTGAAAATTACACGGGGCACATGTGTGTACATGCCCAAAATCCCAAGAGAAGATTAGAAGAGAAAGGACTACAGCCTGGCTATCCTCCCAAGGGATCATTCCTCACTTTCCCTCTCTCTGTCCCACTTTGGTGAGAATATGCACCCTATGACAAAAATGAAAAAAAAAAAAACAACACACACACAAAAAAAAAACCCCTGTTAAACATAACTAAAGCAAGACTGAAAGGACCACAAACACCTTGGCATAATCCTTAGTTAACACACACACACACACACACACACACACAAAACCCTGTTAAACATAACTAAAATAAGATTGAAAGGACCACAAACACCTTGGCATAATCCTTAGTTACTATTAGGTCGTCAGTAAAGTCATGATATACTTTCCTGTTTTTCTATGCGAAAATGTGTCATGACTTTTCCGACTACCCAATATTATAATTTTTTAAAGAATTGTTTTATTTTTAAACTTAACTTTATCTGTGTGTGTGTGTGTGTGTGTGTGTGTGTGTGTGTGTGTGTATCTATGTATCTATTTTTATTTGACCAGAGAAGGACAGAGAGAGGGACAGTGAGAAAGGAAGTCGCCAGGTCTGGGACATGAATTGCGGTCGGCCATGTGGGAGTCCAGTGCCTGTAACCACCACGCTACCTGCAAGCCCCTGAATATTATAATTTAAGCTACTGCTCAATCAAATCTACTGGTCCCTAGACTTGAGGTGAAGCCCTTAAATTTCCCTAATCCTTGAAGCAGAGAACGACTGGTTCTGAGAACCTGGGGTCCATCATACCCGGCATCCCACCCCATACTGGTGATGGAACACACCATTCCAATTTCAGTTTCTCTTGAGCAGTCTTCTCCACATAGCTGGCCAAAGTCAGAGGAACAGAACAGATCAAAGACTTGAAACCCATCTTAAATTTCGTCATCTTAATTTCCTGTGATTAATTTTGTTTTTTCTAATGAGAAGTCATTGCCCTTTGCGGTTCAGGTTTTGGTTATTCTGAATGTATTTAACAATTTCTGGTGAGTGTCTATTACGTGACAAGTAGTGTCCCAGGTGCTTCCCTAGATCATTTCATTTAATTTCCCTAATTGCCCTTTTTCTTTCTTTTTAAGCTTTTTTTTTCCCCATTCATGATAGAGGACTTGCTCAAAAGAGACAAAGATAGGAGAGAGAAAGAAAGAGGAAGAGACATGCACCCTCTGCAGGGCTCAGTCACGTCGTGATCGCCTTTCTCCAGTCCTACAGGCCACCAGGATTCTGAGCATGCCTGTACTCAGCTGGCATGTTTTCAAGAGTTCCCACATGTCTGAAGAGCAGTTGGTATGTGGCTTTGAGCTAGCAGCTCGAACTAAAGGCTGGGCCCAGCTACCCTCCGAGACGGCAGTTCTTAGAGTAGGCAAGTGAGGCTCAGAGCTGTCAGCAGGCTGCCTATGTCACAGCTGAGAGGCCAGTCTGGCCTATGGGCTGCAAAGCCAGTGCTCTCCTCACTAGTCCATGTGGTGACTCTGAGACCTGTCCCAAAACAACCCAAAGAAGGGAACGTAGGGATTATTACCCACAACATTTAGGCTGGAGGTATTTTGTTGTAGGGGAAAACAGAATAAAGTGAGGGACCAGCAGATGGTGTAATGGTTACATTGCTGGACTCCCACATGGCTGAGCACGGTTCGAGTCTTAGGTCGAGAGGCTTGATACTCACGCTGGACATGTGTGCATGTGTGCCCAAAATCCCAAGAGAATGGAGGAGAAGGGATTGCAGCATGGTCATCACTTTCTGTCTCTGTCTCTCCAGCAAGTGAACATGCCCTATAGCAAAAATCTCTCTTAAAATAAAAGCAAGAATAGAGGAATGATGATCGGCCAAAGTGGGGAGCTTACTCTAAGGCTTAGAAATTTAAAAGCAAACCAATAAACAAAAAAACTATAAAGCATCTTTTCTTTTTAAAAATTTTTGCCAGAAGGCATGTGTGCTTACCAGAAAGAGATAGAAAAGGGGATAGAGAGATAAAGTACACCCTCCTCCCATGTGGGAAGGCCACACACAATTCCTACTCTTCCATTCTCCTCTAGCTATTTTTGTACACATAAGTCCTTGGTGTATTTCTCAGGCAGCCAAGTTCAGCACTCTAACCACGCAGTCGGCCATGTGGGATCCAGCTGCCTTAACCACCATGCCACAAGCTGGTCATCAAAGCATCACTTAATTTAAAAATATGAAAATACGGAAGTCAAGAAAGGTAGAGGAGATGGAGCCCTTGCAACCCTGACCACACTCCCACCGGCCCACTCGCACCGCTCCCTGTACAGTGGCTAAATTTCTGCAGCACTGGCCAAAGCTGGCTGATGCTTGCTGCAAACTCTCCACCCTTGAACATTGTCCTTAATTTTCTGCTCACTTCTTTTCCTCTTCACATTTCACGAATGAGGCCACTTTACAGAATCTGCCCTCAGATCTCCTCTGTGCTGTTTCTATGCTCTCTCTTTGGGAAATTTCATGGTCTTCTGGACTTCAACTGTCACTCCCTGGAGATGACCCTAGATCTGTATTTCCAGCTTCACTTTCTCTTCTTAAGCCTCAGCCCAAATCTCTAATTGCCGAGTGGACAGTCCCACTTGGCTGTTCTACTGGTACCTTAAAGTTTTATATTAAAGCTAATTACATAATTTCCCATCCTCCTCTTACCAAATCCAGTTCTCTTGTATAACACTCTAATTCTATTAATATTATCATTTTCCGAACTGTCTGAGTCATTTCTCTTTAACTTATTTCCTTTTTCTCCAAATTCTAAAACCATAGTGAAGGAAAGGAGTCAGGATGGACGAGGTGGGAGACGAACCATCCTGAGGTTTCCACTTGGAAAAAGGAAAACATGACCCTGGTGAGGTCCTGAGCAAGGAGAGGAGGGGATTTGGATTTGCCGGAGCCTCTGGGAGCTGTGTGCAGGGCTAAGAGGCCAGGGAGGTGGCACTGGGGCTGGAGCCAGGAAGGGAAAGCAAGCCATGCTCCTGGGATGTCACACAGCAGGCCCGCTTCGCAACAGGGTTATCTATACAGCGGGGGTGGGGGGTAGGGGGAGGAGGTCCTTTATCTAAGGACTGATTTCAAAGCCAAATGGGCCACACTACAAAGGAAAAACAGGTTGGAAACAAGTACAAATGAACAACAAAAAAATTAGGAATGCAAGTTCAAGTCATTGGGGTTATAACGGCTCCATTTCATATGAATTACCTCACTGTTCATATAAGCACACTGAGATTTTCTTTGTAACAGCAAAGCAGTCTTGGATTTGATGTTCTCAAGGTACAGAAAACAAACAAGACACCTGGGGACTTAGGGTTTGGTTCTGATATGACACAGATCAAAGACTCTTCTCCATTCCCAGGACGGGGACAGGTGGAAACCCAAATAGACTTTCCAATGGAGGTGCTCCAGGAAGTTTCCTCAGTGCCTGAGTTACGCCTTCCTGACCTTTAAAGGTCAAAAATGAACCCAACACCTTCTCAACACCATTCTAGACCAACACTGAAAAATCCTTGTTTCCCTCTGTCACCTCCTTGAATCATGCAATTGACTACTGGCATTTAGACTATTTTGCTGCCTTTTCTTTTTCCTCAAGTTGCAAGGAACTCTTCCTAAATTCTGGTATTCTTGAGGTTAGTGAACATGCAGTTTAACCTGCTTTATTCACAATTTTACAAACTCACGTCTCCAGTGTTGCCATCCTGGGAATATTGAAACTTTGGTACAGGTGTTAGTTCATCAGATCCTCTGAGTATCTCCACCTTCTTAAAATGCTATTACAGGGGCTGGCAGGTGGCATAGTGGTTAAGGAGCTAGACTCCCACATGGCTGACCATGGTTCAAGTCCCAGGCTTGGCAGCTTGCTTTCTTACTTTCCCTCTCAATGGTCAAATTAAAATAATGAATACACTTAAATAATTCTTAAAAAAAAAAAAAACCCTGTTAA
>NW_006160040.1:4387118-4420130 GCF_000334495.1 Tupaia belangeri chinensis | reverse complement strand
CCAGCAGGTAGCATGGTGGTTAAGGTGCTGGACTCCCACATGGCCGACTACAGTTTGAGTCCTGGGCCTGGCAGCTTACTTTCTAATTTTTCCTTCTCTCTCAATGTCTCTGTCTCTTGCTGGTGAGCACGTGAGCCTTGTAGCAAATTTAAAAAAATAATAATAATGATAAATAAAAATTAAATATTTTTTTTTAAAGCTGAAAAAATGATATTACATGTCTTACGTACAGAACTGAAAGCAACACTGGCCATGTGGAAGTACCACGGCTTTGGGGAAGAACAAGGCACTAGAATACTATGGTCTCTACAGGGGGATCACTGCAGAGTAGGCCTCTACTGGCAGCTATCTTGTCAACCACTGTTCCACTGCCACCCAGAACCTGCCTGGCACAGAGCAAGCCCCTCCACAAACACAGGTGAAATTAACACCTTCGATTTTAGCCATGTAGTGATAAACATATATGCACGCACAGACATGCACCCACGCACATACATAAGAAGCAACACAAAGACCTTCAAAAACTTAACACTTGGTGTTTTTCCCTCTAAGCAACATTAGCCCATCTGCTGTAAAAGAGCTTATCTTTCACACCCTCCCTTTATAGTCCTTTTAATCAGACTGAAATCTAACTGCGGCAACGCTTTTAATTGGAGCTTCTCTGTCTGAGATCTTAACCCCTGAATCTATCATGTACCACAGACACATTCTCTCCCATTGCTTTTCGGCTTTCTGGCTTTTATCAATTTAATATCTTGTGCACATTCATCTTTCTGTCACCCCGATCTCATCTCATCCTGCCCATGCACTGACCCAGGCTGCTTCCTGTGCCCCCACACCGTTCTCTGCAGCTCCGTGTTTGAGACTCATGACTGCGCCTTTGGGTCTCACCTCCACGACTCCCCGCAGAATTCCTCTGGACAGCCCTACCTCTTCAACCTCCCCAAACACACCTTATTCATTTCCATATTGAGTATTCCACATTCTTTTCTCTTTGCTCTAGTTTCTCGAACCTACATAACCCTGAGGGACCTTCAGAAATTGCTTTCCACTCCCTCAGCAGGCCCCAACAGGGCTTTAGGGAAACGGGATGCCAGTAGCACTGTGCTGGACGCTGCAGGACGGTTCTGTAACAAGAGGTCTTCGGAAGTATGCTAACACTGCCGACTGTCTCCTCTCCGGCCGAGAGTCATAAAGGAGAAGCTGTCGCGCCATCCAGTGCTGCCTGCTTTTATCTTTTTGGCCCTTGTGTTCTCTCTGGCTTGCTGACATTATTTCGTTATTATTTTAGACACAAGTAATGTATTTATTTCAGTTTGACAAAATCGCTTTTGCGAATGCCTTCTGAGCTGGGGTTAGCAGGTTCTGAAAGCTGGTGTAAATAAACGATTCTGTGTGAGGCTGGACCTGCCTGGCTGATTCTCACACGGGCTGGCTGGTGAAAGTCAGTTAGTGTTACACCTTGGCCAGAGCAGAGGTTTTCGTTTGCTATTGCAGTGAAATCGTGTTGCTTACGTTTTATCCTTCATGTGATAAAAACCAGCTTTTGTTTAAGTAAGTATGAGGGGATGTCCAGTTCAGGGGATTCTGCAAATGACAAAGCTTAAAACAATGTCTCCTTCCTCCCCAATTTTGTAAACACGCACACAGTGACATAATTGATGCAAATGACCTTTGGTGACCACAGCAGAAGCTTGTTCTCAGGTGGCAATAATGATGGGATCCACTTTCTCCTGCTGGACAGGGGTGTGGAGTGTCAACTATGATCCAGGCAGAAGGCCCACCCAAGCCACGTCCTAGGCAGGGTCAAAGGACAGCTGTGGAGATACGACAGAACTGATTGTCCTTGGGTGGTCAGTGGTGGTGGGTGGTGAGGAGCAAGTGCTACAGCACCCCCTAGAGGAATCCACGGATACTGGGGAAAGGAAAAGGGATCTGACCTGGTCAGTCTGCACCCCAGGATGCCAAGTCCATGGGAAAAAGAAAGAGGAACACAGGGCATGACGCACTGCACTTTAGGTAGTATATTTTTGGTCACAATAACATAATCACGCTCTTTGTTCCTATACACCAACTGATTATACTTACATAAAAAGTAGGTTGTAAAGAGCTTTTTAAAAAGAATTACTTATTTTATTATTATTATTTTAATTTGCTATGGGGCACATGTGCTTACCAGAGAGAGACACAGAGAGGGAAAGTGAGAGAGCAAGCCACCAGGTTCAGGATTTGAATCGCAGTAGGCCATGTGGGAATCCAGCGCCTTAAGCACCATGCCACCTGCTGACCCGGAAAGAGCTTTTTCAACTAGACAAGAATCTCAAAAGCTGTTGCATAAAAAATTAAAACAGAGTGAATATCTCTATGTGGAAATGGCTGAGAATTCAAGGTATATCCTTATCACAGAATATTATGCAGTCATTAAATAGAATAAAATAAATCTATAGAGTTGGCTCAAGAGATTTTTACTATGTATTGTTAAGTGAGGAGAGAACAGCATGAAATATCCCATGTTTGTAAACTTAAGTGTATACTAAAAAGAGCTTAAACATATCAGTGTGAACAATGTAAACCAACTGGTCTACCAGAAGGAGAAAGAGGGAGGGAAGAAGGTGATGGAAAATAATTAAAGTGATTATTCAAGATAATAGGTTTCATGATAAAAAGCAAGAATTATATCAAATTATATATATGGTTACCAAAATGTTGGAGGTGTGTTACTGTGTTATCTCAGGGTGAAAATATTTCAGGTTGAGGTCAGCAGGTAGTGTGGTGGTTAAGGTGCTGGACTCCCACATGGTTGATTGTGGTTTGAGTCCTGGACTCAACAGCTCGAAACTCACTCTGGGCACGATGCATGTGTACCCAAAATCCCAAAAGGAGAATGGAGGAGAAGGGACTGCAGCATGGCCATTCCCTGGTCGTGGCGGGGGTGGGGGGGTGATTTCTCACTTTCTGTCTCTGTCTCACTCTGTCTCTCTGATGAGCATATGTGCCCTTATACTTTTCTGCATTTTAAGAAGAAATATAATTGTTATATAGTCAGAAATAACTATTTTCACGGAGGCAAAAATTCAAATAATTCCATAATACCGGCAGCATGACAATAATAATTCTTTAGTCTTCCTAGCCCAAACACAGCATACTAGGAGAATTTTGCATCATTCATGACTAAAAGAGGTTTTCACAATCTTCTTCTAAATGGAAACAGACCACAAAGTCCAAAATTAATAATCATCATAAATATTTTAAGCATCTTGAAGGCAGGGTCTTAATCTAATTTTTAGCACACTTTCCCAATGGCTTAGAGCACTTAGGGTGCTCAATCAATCCTCATCTACTGACAAGCACATTTCAAATCTCATGAATTATTACATCAAAGATGCTATTATTTGATATACAAATGCTATTAAAGAGTAAAATCTCATCTAAAAGATAATATGCGAGCTGGAACAGCTCCAGTGAAAATAATTTAACTATGAAATTGAATCTGCCACAAAAGAATAAAACTCTTGATACGTGACTAAATTTTTCTTCCTGTTCTGGTCATAAATGTATCCTGTTTTGTTACCTGCATTCCTGTGGTCTCAGGGCTGCATGCTGCCTACACACCCGCCCAACAACTATCTACTCAATGTCACTAATTTCTGTTTGTTGTTGTAGATACTAGAGTCATGACATCAGCTAGCAGTCTTCACAATCTCCAGGCCAGGCCTGTCTTAGGACTCTACATTGCCCGCTAAGATGCTGACTATAAAATGCAGTTCTTTTGTAGAGGTGCCATGTTTTCATTCTTCTAGGCCTTCTTTCTCTGCAGAGCAGTAGAAACAGATGTCATGAGGTATATGGGGAGCTCATCTGTAAAAAGCCATGTAACGGCCTTTCCAGGGCAGGTAGGCACCAGGCAAACAGGGCAGGAATGGGGCAGTGGCTGCTGCCCTTGATCCTCATGGCCAGGCACTCCCACTTGACTCATAGGCCATTCTTTTCTTCTTTCCTTTCTTTCCTTTTCTTTTTTTTTGGGGGGGGGGGTGGAGTGGGAGAGATTTTTGCTATGGCGCATGTGCACTCGCCAGAGAGACAAAGAGACAGAAAGCAAGAAATCACTCTTGAGGGAGGATGGCCAGGCCACAATCCCTTCTCCTCCATTCTCCTCTCAGGATTTTGGGCATGCACGCACACTTGCCCAGCATGAGTTTTAAGCCTCCGGGTCCGCGACTTGAACCATGGATGACTATATGGGAGTTCAGTGATGTAGCCATTATACCATCTGCTAGTCCCTCTTTTATTTAACTGATGATTGTTTTTTGCCATAGGTTGTGTGTACTTTCTGGAGAGAGAGACAGAGAGACAATGAGAAACAGCCTGAGGAAAGTGAAAAATCACCCTCCTCCCACTGAGGGATGGCCACATCACAGTCCTTTCTCTATTCTTCTCTCAGGATTTTGGATATGCACTCACACGCACTTGGTATGACTTTCAAGCTACTGGGTTCGGGCCTTGAATTACGGTCAACAATGTGGGAAACAAGCACCTTAACCACCATGCCACCTGCTGCCCCCCACTATTCTTTTAAATAATAACTGGTATTAGGTAATACAAAAAGTAATTTTACATATCTAGCCATATCTCTCTCTCTCTCAAGTTTATGGGTTTATTCTAAGAGAGAGACAGAGAGACAGCACTCCCAACAGTCCTGATGTCACAGCTCACTCCCAACATCAGCCAGCCCCCATTCATGGGCATGTGTGTGCCTGGCCTACACAGGGAGGTCCCTGGACATGAACGCAGAACCTTCCCATGCGGGTCAGTCTTGCAGTGTTACATTTTACTGCCGCACGCTGTCTGGCTCCTACCTAACCTTTTTGAATAAAAGACTTACCTGGACTAATAAGTGGCCCAAGTTAGGCAAACATGTACCGCATTCCTTGGTGTTCTCATTTATTTCCTTTATCAAATTCACCAATACTTCCACAGCACCTTTGTTCATCATTTCGTTAAGAAATCCTGGGTTTCCAGAAATAAATTTTATGGTCCCCATACAATATAAAAAGGCTTCTGTATTAGTTTGTAGGTCTTCACTTCTCAGAACCTCCAATAATGATTCTGTCAAAGAGATGGATTATTAAAAATTTATGAGTGTAACAGCTAGAGAGAAATTTATTAAAACACTTCTACATGAACATCAAACACAGTTTGTAAAATATGTTCATCAAAAACTACATTCAAATCCTTGATAAGTGCTACTCATGTAGCATTAAGAGAAAAGCTTACTTTTGTTTGTGTGTTTAGGTTTTTGCCATAGGGCACATGCACTTGCCAGAGAAAAGACAGAGACAGGGAGAGATGGAAAGAGGAAAAGTGAGAAATCGCTAACCCAGGGGAGATGGCCATGCTGCAATCCCTTTTTCCCAATTCTCCTCTTGGAATTTTGAGCATGCCTGGTGTGATTTTCAAGGTGCTGGGTCTAGGACTCAAACTGATCAGCTGCGTGGGAGTCCAGTGCCTTAACCACCACACCACCTGCTGACCCTGAGAGAAGCTTACTTTTAACTAACGTAAGTCTCTATAACAGAAAAGTAAGTGATTATTAATATATAAATAAGAAAGTATTCTTTCAATCAAATACCATTCTTATTCTTTTATTAATATTTATCAGCCTTAATTTTATTTTATTTGAGTTGTCAGAAAGCATGCACACTCACCAGAGAGAGACAGAGAAACAGAGGGAATAAAAGGGAGAAGCACCCCCAGTGGAGCACATCATACCACAATACCCTCTCCTCATTTCTCCATCCTGTCAGGGTTTGGGGCACTAATACACATGCATCCATCAGGCTTTATGTTTAGTTACAAAAATTTTGAGTTATTATAGAATATTAATAATTAAAATAATTTAGGAGTTAAATATAGGGTCAGCTGGTGGTACAGGTGGTTAAGGAGGGTGGATCCCACATGGCCCACTAAGCGGTTCAAGTCCTGGAACCAGTGGCTTGAAAAACACACCATGCAAATGTGTGCACAAGCCCCAAATCCTGAGAGAGAATGGAGAAGAAGGAATTGCAGTGTAGGCAGCCCCCTGGGGCTGATTTCTCACTTTCTCTCTGTCTCTGGTAAGAGCAATGCCCTATAGCAAAAACTAAAATAAATAAATAATCATTAATCTTTTTAAAAGAGAACTATAATACAGTGATATATGTGACTTTGTAAAATGCTCCCAGCTTTGTTTGTTTGTTTCAAAGGCAGACTCTCCTCCCAGACTCCAAAGGATACTGAAAGTAAAAAACACAGAGGAGGACGGAGCAAAACTAAGCAGCACACAAAATCCACATGTTACTAGAAAGTAAAATATTGGATTGTCACAAAAGTTATGATATTTTTTTTTCTTTTTAAGAGAGATTTATGCTATGTGATGTGAGCATTCACCAGAGAGACAGAAAGTGAGAAATTATCCCCCAGGGGTATGGCCACACTGCAATCCTCTCTCCTCCATTCTCCTCCTTGGGCACAGCCCCAGCATGCTTTTGAAGCCACTGGGTCCGGGTCTCGAACTGTGGTCAACTATGTGGGAGTCCAATGATGTAACCATTATGGCATCTACTGGTCCCCATGATGTATTTTTCTATGCAAAAACGTGTCATGACTTTCCCAACAACCCAATATTTCTGCTATCATTCACTATTATTTTTCTCTCCATACTTTTTATTCGAACACAAGTAAAACGTTTTGTCAGTGATAATACTAAATGAAACTCACCCAGAATGTTGTCATTTTGGATCAGAGAATCGTTCTTCTCATTCTTTTTAAATATAAGTTTGCAGACATTAAGAAGATTCTTTCTCCTCTCTCTAAGCTGCAGATAAAAATAGAAAATCATACATTTCTATTGCCAATAAAACGCCCTACAAAATACAAACATCAACGGTATTTTTAAAATATAGTAAATATTTTAAAACATAAAGAAAGATTAAAAAGAAATCAACTTGGAAAGGTTCAGGCTACATATTTGCCAAGTACAGTATCTAATTTACAGTAAATGCAATATAAATGATCTTTAGAGTAAGAACGTTTTAATGACAGCATTTATTTCTTCATAAAGTCTTATATTTAATAACTTGAGATTATTAGTTTTAAGATAGTATACGAGGAAGAAAGGAAGGCAGGAGAGTAGTAAATTCAATTAAATGGAGTAATTGCTTTAAAACATAAAAGTAGAGGAGGATGGGTACCAACATTTCAGATTAAATGAATTTAGAAAAAAATACATAGTGGAAGTGAGGGAAAGACAAGAAAAAGGAAAAAGATGATCCTCTTTATCAGCAGTATGGAAAAATGAACAAGTAGTGTTGTTTGCTTAGATAATACATGTATGTCTATTTTTAAGGCTACTTCTGGAATGCTGTGGATAATCACAAGTTCAAGGTTTAACATTAGCTTTTAAGTCATCCCAAGATATCTAAGTAAATTAAGTATAGCGGCAATAAGGAAATGTACTTTTAAAAAAATGAAAACACAGTACACCTAACTGAATTGAACAGTCTAAATCAGTGTGTATCCACCTAACGTAGTGAAAAATAAAAATAAAAACCTTCCAAGGTATCCAAGATTAGGGATTAGTTTAATCAATGGTGGAATAATATTTATTTAATATTCATATTAAGCAGTCACAAAAAATTAAAACTACAAATACCATGTTTAAAAAGCAAAACATGATCTCTTAGATAGAAATAGTTTGTGTTCTCGTTGCAACAGTGTAAAAATATGTTTAGCGAAATGAGGTCATCTGGATAGATAAATACATCTGCATGAAAAGGATAACATATGGGTCTTATTTTATTATTGAAAATGATCTCAGACATTAGCTTTAACAGTATTAATGAGTTCTCGGTCAGTTCTTTTTTTAAAAAAAATTAATAGAATTTTGTCAGACATATTTGTTAAAGATTCTTTTTCTTTGTTATTTTGTTAATTTTATTTTTTACTTCCAATCACTGTATACCATGAGAGCAGGGACTCTTCCTGGGTTTCATCTACGAGTCTTACCAAGCACCTGTTGTGTGTCAGGCACTGCGAACTGGCAGTGTTGGGTGCTGCTCACTGTGTTGTGGAGGAGACACCAGGATGGGCAGGGCCGCACCCTGCTGGGGATGGGTGCGGGCGGGGTGGGGTGGTGGGGTGGTGCTGCCTATTGAGTGTCCCTCCTGTACTGGGCCCTCTACCTATGCTGTCTCACAGCAATCCACAAATTAGGTGTTGTCATTTTCAATTTACAACTGAGGAGTGTGAACTCAGATCACAGACCCATCTTGGCATCCTGGGGAATGGGAGAGAAATGCAGATTCTCAGGCCCCCGCCTTGCCCTATTGAATCCGAATCTGCATTTTTTTAAAAGAGAGTTTTGCTATAGTGTGCACTCACTGGAGAGACAGAAAGTGAGAAATCACCCCCCAGGGGATATGGCCACACTGCAATCTCTTCTCCTCCTGAGATCTTGGGCATGCACGCACATACACCCAGCATAAGTTTTAAACCTCTGGATCTGGGACTTGAACTGCAGTCGACTACATGGGAGACCAGTGACATAACCATTACACTATCCGTAGAATCTGCACTTTAATGAGAGCCCCAGGGATTTATGTGCACATTCAAATCTGAAAAGCTCTGTTGTAGAAGCCTCAGAAACTTTAACACATGGCAGAATCGAGATCCCTTCTGTTCTCAGAGGGAGAAAAGAAATGGGAACTTCGTGTGAGAGGGTGAACGAGAGAATGAGTGCAGGAAAGTGAGCAGGAGGAGGGAGGGAGACAGAGAAACAGTTTGCTTTTAATTTTTTTTTTTGAGAGAGAGATTTTTTACTATGGGGTGCATGCACTCGCCAGAGAGAGAGACAAATAGAGAGACAGAAAGTGAGAAATCGCCCCTTGGGAGGATGGCCACACAGCAGTCCTTTCTCCTCCATTCTCCTCTTGGGATTTTTGGGCAAGCATGCACATACACCTGATGTGAGTTTTAAGTTGTTGGGTCTAGAACTCAAACTGTGGTTGACTACGTGGGAGTCACTGAGCCATCTGCTGGTGCCGAAATAGGGATTTTGATAAGGTCTCACCACTATGATCCTCTGCCCCAGCGTTCCAGTTAGCCTGGATGACAGATGCACACGACTCTGGCATATGACATGCTTAGGTTGGACTGGCACCCAAACCCAGGTCTTCCATGTGACCCCAGCCTTGTGTAGCAGCTCCTTCTACATATAGAACATTACTAATACTGGGGAATATGTTTTTATCAGTGATTATCTCTCGCCAGGTTGTGGTGAAACCATGATTTACTGCTCTCTCATGTGTGGTATGGAGCATGTTTTCAATACTTCATGAAACTTGTTGAACAACTGAATGGATACAATCCACCTCACTGACTGCTCCCTCCAATCAAGTCTTATTATGTGAAAAGTGACACAGAAAAAAAAAAAAAAACAACAAAAACTGGTATCAGAGTTTTCATTTAAAAAGTTGGCTGGGGTGGGAGGAGGATTAAAAAAAGGAATTAAAAAAGGTACCCACAATTTCCAGGCCTGCTATAAAGTCAGTTTATACTAAAAGCAAATTCCTACAGCTTCTCTATTTATAACTATAAAGTTAAAAATTTAAGAAATGAAAAAAATAATAAAATACTAAATTATATTCAAAGACTGTAGTCTACTGCATATAAAAAAGGACAGCCCCAGGCCAGCAGGTGGCATGGAAGTTAAGGCGCTGAACTCACACATGGTCAGCCACGGATTGGATCCCAGACCTAGTAGCTTGAAACTCACGTCGGGCATATGTGTGTATGTCCAAAATCCCAAGAGGAGAGTGGAGAAGAAGGGATTGTGGCATGGCCATCTGCCCTGGGGGGTGATTTCTCACTTTCTCTCTCTGTCTCTCTGACAAGCACATGCATCCTATAGCAAAAATCTCTCTAAAACAAAACAAAACAAAACAAAAGGACAGTCCCCCATCACTCTCCATTCCCTCTACTCTGCTTAATTTTCTTCCCCCAGGGCTCACTGTCTCCTTCGGCTCTTGACGTCTGTGTTGACTATCTGCCCTGCTACCCTGCCAGCCCGGGAAAGCAGGGGCTATTTTGTTCACTTATATTCTCAATTGCAAGAAGAGACCCTGGCACAGAGCAGGTACTGGTGGCATGGCAGTTTTCTTGCTATGTTAAAAATAGTAGTTTAGCCAGGGCACAGTGGTCCAGGCCTGTGATCCTGGGGCAGGAGGATTATCAGCCTGGGCAACACAGTGAGATCCTGTCTCACAGACACAAAAAAGAGTAGTTGACTTTATTTAAAGCAAATTTGGCAAATTAAAGACTAATAAGAGAATTTTAAAGATCACTCATAAGAGGGGCCAGCAGGTGGCATGGTGGTTAAGGGCGCTAGACTCCCATATGGCCGACTGGTTCGAGCCCTGGACCTGGCAGCTTGCTTTCTCACTTTCTCTCTCTTTCTCTCTCTCTTCTTGCTCTGTCACTCTCTGGTCAAATTAAAAAAAAAAAAAAGTAAATAAATAAATAAAGTTAAATAAAATAATTCTTTTCTTAAAAAATCACTCATAATACTAACCCTGCGTAAGATTGTTGTTGACGTACGGGGACCAGCAGGTGACGTGGTGATTAAGGTGCTGGACATTCCCACATGGCCGACCACGGTTCAAGTACTGGACCTGGTGGCTTGCTTTCTCATTTTCCTCTCTCTCTCTCTCTGTCTCTCTCTGGTCAAATTAAAACAAAGGAATGAATGAATGAGTAAATAAATAAATCTAAAAAATTATTATTAAAAAAAAGATTGCTGTTAACATATTGGTATTTCGTTTTCTTCTCTGTGCATAGGGAGCTAGATTATTTTCCCCTCCAGAATCTAGCTGCATTCACATGTATATGTTTGTAACCTTCTAAAAAAATCTTAATATAGACTGATATATTTTTGCAAGAATTTTTGACACAAAGGTTAAAGTAACAGTGGCTATTTAGCTGGACACAGGGGCACATGACGATAATCCCAGCTATTTGGGAGGCTAAGGTAGGAGGATCGCAAGTTTGAGGCCAGTCCGGGCAATACAGCGAGATCCTACCTCTAACAATAAACCAACAAACAAATAAAAATGACTGTCCTGCGAACTTCTGTGTAATAGAAGAACGCAAGAGATCAAACCAGTTAACATCCTCACTGAATGTTTTTAAATATAAACAATTTTAAATACCTGAATTATAGTATTCAACTGATAAATAAAATATATATTGGCAGAAAGGAGAAAAGTTGTTTTAAAAAAACTTACTAGTTCCTCTCTCTGTCAAATGAAAAATAAATAAATGAATGAATAAAATTTAATAAATAATTTTTTAAAAAGAGGGGGGGACCAGCAGGTGGCGTGGTGGTTAAGGCACTGGGTACTCCCACATGGTTGACCAGGGTTCTAGTCCTGGGAGTCCCAAACTTGGTGGCTTGCTTTTTCACTTCCCCTCTCTCTCTGTCAAATTAAAAATAAATAAATAAATGAGTGAACAGAATTTAATAAATACTTTTTTAAAAACTTATTAGTTCCACATATCTTTAGTTTTTGCTGATTTTTCTTCCTCAGCCGTTCTTATGATGTAATCTTTAAAAAATGTACATAGAACCCTATCACGTAGGTGTAAGCTACACAGTTTCTTGCCTGAGATGTTATAGGAGATTCAGCAGGCAGATGAGAATTGGAGCTTGATGGCTTTAAAGGTCCCTCCCAACCTTGTGGTTCTGTAGCAGGTCAGAAGACACAATCTAGCCAACATTGCACTCTGGAGTTTAGCCTAGAGAGTCTCGCTCTGATTCAGCAAGGCAATTTCACAGAGAGGTTTTCAGTTCAGAATGTACTTACTACCTGGCAGTTCACTTAGCCTTTTACCATAAAACAATTAAATTGTGCAATATATATACAACTAATTTGAATAATATCATTGATAACCAAGATAATATTTTCTCTGCAAAGCATGAACAAATGTGTGGCCTGCCTTCTTTCATACCTTCCCTCTTTCCTTCCTTCCTTCCCTATGGCATGGAACAAAGTGTCTAGATCCAGATGGAGAAGAAAAGACAATCAGTCCTTGGGTGGCTGGCAGCCTGGGTTCTGCCCAGGGCAGCTACACCACATCAGAGCCCAGGAATGAAATACAGTAAAAGCACTATTTCAAAAAAAAAAAAGTACTACTTTCTGAGTCACATATTACATTTTTTAAAAAGACAGTGGCAGCTAAATAAAAATATAGCATCCCCACCCCAATTACATAGAATATATAGTCAGAATATCCTGTCTTATGAAAGACTTCATTATTAAAATAAGAAGTGGTGGAAGCTCTTACTGAACTATTAGGGAGGATGCCAACACTTACCTCCACTGTGTACTTTAAGATTTTAAATGACATGAATTACAGGGTGTTAAAATAGAGCTTTTACTTTTATGAAACCAGGTAAACAGAGTTTCATTCATTTGTTTTAGCGGCTCTCTTAGAACATTCTATAATAAATGTAGCTTATCTTCTGGTTCCAACTGTTGGTGGCTGTGACAACAAAGTGCTCACCTCAAACAATGATATCATTTTGTCTCAGATAGAGTTTCTACAGACTTTTATCTGGTGTCTGACCTTTCCTTCTAACACCTTCTGGGAGTTCTGTGACCACTGGCTCCTCATGGTGACCACATGCAGCCGTTTTTCTCTTTCATATGGTTCATAAAACACCTGGCCATTGTGCTGCTGGCCCCAATTAGTTAAAGTTACTTATTAAATCATACGACAAAATCGAGCTCCAGCAGAAACCAGAAGGTAGAAACCACAGCCTGCACTGTCTGATAATAATCTCTAGCTAAGTTACTTGAGCAACTGTTTGGAATGTATTTGACTATCGTTATTTTTTTTCTTTTCCTTTACCCTAATCACAGCCCAAATTTAAGAGGCTTTTTGTTTGGGTGTCCCCCCCCCTTTTTTTTTTTTTGCATGCTTCCTCCGTTTCAGACTCTTTATAGGCATCATCTTATTTTTCCCACAATCCTATGATAAAAGTACTATGTGCACCCACATTTCACAGGTGGGAAGGAAAAACAATCTCAGAAGAGTCATTCAAGTGGCCCACAGTCCTAAATGTAAGAATTTATCTGAACATTTTCTATATACTCAGCCTTTGATTCTTAGACAATATTTTCTAGTACTATCTATTCTGAGATGTCAGTTTATTACCTTATATTTTTCAAGATGCTAAGCAAACACACTGGGTTTCTAATCATCTTTGTAATGTTTACAAATGTAGCATTAAATGAAGCTTTTAGGTGCTGTAGTCTACTAGACCAAAGGAAAGACAAACTTACTGCTAGAATAATTTTTGCAAGCTTAAGGTTGAGCAAGTCTGAACCAACATCAACTAGTTTATATAGGGTCTTCAGGAGAACGCGTCTTCTCTTAAATTTATTTCCAAGCATGTTTCCTTCCTCTAAAGCGTGATGAAGTTTTGTGCAAGCAGCACAAACCGTTTCAATGTTTTCTTCTGTCAGAGCAAAGAAAGTAAAGCAACACTTACTAATTAAGTCATGTTTTCAAGTGTGTCAAACACAAACAGTATAAGTAAAAACCCTGTAATTATTTTCTTGGACATCTTCAAATTCGTGAACTGTATTTTATCCTTTCCCTTCTCTTATCACTGCCATCAACCTGATTTTTTTTTTTTTCATCTCTTTGATCCATCTCCTACTGTGCTGACTTACTCACTAACCAGCCAGTGGACTTATCTAGAATCTAGTCTTGCAAAGAGTGTACTAAAGAATGGACTTGCCAGCTACTTCCGTGGGCCCTCCTTTTTATCCCAGATGCCCTCCGCCTCCACCTGCGTTCCACCGCTAGTGTCTCCACCTGCAGTTCTTCTCAGCAGAGTTATGCTGGCCTAGAATGTTTTCCTTAACCTGGGATGCTTCTGATTTTGGTCCTGTGAGACGTTATGTTCTAGCTCCTCCCTGAGAGATGCACTAGCCCACACTTAGCAAACCTAGTACTGATCATTTATTTTTTACATATAAATGTGTGTGTTGTGTTACATGCCCGGTGCCCTCAAAGAGACATCATGCTCAGTGAGTAGAAACCATGTCTTCATGGAGCATTCCATATTTTTAAAACAGTAAAAGTCTGTTTAATTGACCAAAAAAATGAGAATCTATTTGCTAATGAAAATGTATATAGTAATATCTTTGTCTTGACTGATATGCATGGTATTTGTGGCGGAAAAAGAAATGTTGTACACTGTAAAGATATATATATATATATATATGATTAAATGGAAATAAATAAATAATAATTTTTTTTCTAGAAAATAAACCATGTCTTCATATCTTGGCATCCATAGCACATAGAACAGTGAGAATAGTGTACTATCTATATCACAATCTCCTACGTATTCATTTCCAACTATATTTGTTGATGAAAATATGTTCAATATTTTTACATGAGACCAATGCTTGCCATCTGTGAGAAGACGGCTATAACACAACACAGCTCAAGCAAGGTGTCAGCAAATACACTACCATTTGGAGGTGGCTATTAGAAAAGAGAATAAGAAGAATTTTGTTAGAAAGCAAGAAACTGAGAACATTTGGTTTTATGAATCTGTGTAAGGTCATTTTTGAAAGTGGAGCCCTACCAATCGGCACTCCAGGAAGAGCAGTAGCACCCCAAAGAATCCAAGGTGTAAGGTACTCTGTTGAACATTATCTCTGATAGATTCCATCACAAAATTAAAAAGTAGGAAACCAATCTTAAATAAATACCATAATGTGCTCTTAGAAGCCCACAGAGAGGAAGTGTGTGCCTGCAGAAGGAAATGACTCAGGCCATTTTTAGCTCTTTTCAACAATAATATCTAAGAAAAAATTTTAAACCTCAATAGCCAAATAACCTTTAATGCCTTTCAGTTATGCACTTAAATAAATGAACTGATGGGAAATGACTTAGACTAACTCTAAATAAAGTGGAAGACCTGCATTCTATTGTATGCGCCACTTTTGTTTTTTTTGTTTTATTCTTCTGTGACGGGCAGTCTCCTTATAAACCCACGTCCAGGCCCCGGGCCACTCCTTGGCAGTGGGTGCTCCTCAAGGTATTTTTCTAACACTTCCCTTCACAGACTCTTCAGCCTGATGAGTTCTACTCCACAGTAGTTGTCTTAGCTTAATAAAAAGGAAGATTCAAGGGTGAAATCTTAAACTACTGATCAAATTAACCGATTACATGCCAATTTGTTTGCTATAAATGCTATATAGCTTCAAAAGACAATCTGAATTGAAGAGCTATCAAAATTCTTCAGGGGTGGGACCAGCAGTTAGCGTAATGGCTATGTCGCTGGACTCCCATGTAGCTGACCGCGGTTCAAGTCCCAGACCCAATGGCTTAAACTAATGCCGGCACGTGTGTGTGTGCCCAAGATCCCGAGAGGAGAATGGAGGAGAAGGGATTGCGGCGTGGCCATCCCCCCTGGAGGGTAATTTCTCGCTTTCTGTCTCTCTGTCTCTCTCTGTCTGTCTGGCGAGCGCACGTGCCCTATAGCAAAAACCTCTAAAAAAAAAAAAAAAGATTCTTCAGGGGCTAACTCTAGTGCATAAAAGTCTGAAGTAGTAGAGAGTAATATAATCTCAAAGTGACTTCTTCCCTCAAGATATTTATTAATTACAAAAAGAAAAACAGCAGCTTTCCAGTGGAAGACCTGGCAGACACTGCCTTATGGAGCGGATCAAAGTTGGCACCACCAGCAATGGAACGGATCAGCATCATGAGCCTCTTGACCGAGACACTGAGAAGGACGCAGCATCAGCGAGGTAATATGCGTGCACCAGATGCCCAGCGTGGATCTCATCAAGAGAAAACACAGCAGACAGATCCAGCGTGCGGGGCAACCTGGAGATAGATGGCCTGTGCTCCTCAAATACATCAAGATCATGAAAGAGAGGTGATGAATAACTGGAATTTGTAATGCAGGGTTTTCTCTTTCTATAAAAGGGACTACGGTGACAACTGGCAAGATATGAGTAAAATCTGTACAGTATTGTATGGTAATTTCCAGATACGTAAGAGCATGCTTTTGTTTCTAAAAATACATGGAAGGATATGGAACATCGTGTTGGCAACTTATTCTCAAAAGGCTCAAAAAGGAAAAAAAGTGTGTGTGTGTGTGTGTGTGTGTGTAGGCAGGGATAGCAAAAGAAGGAGGGAGGGAGACAAAAAAGGAGGGCCAGAGTGCAAAGCTAAAGTGGTAAAATATTAACATTGGGAAATCTAGGTGAGGAGAACAAGGGATTTTTTCTTGGTATTACTCTCACACCTTTTCTATAAGTCTGACATTATAACAAAAGAAAAAGGTTGTTTTTATTTTTAAGAGAGAGCTTTTTGCTATAGGGTGCTTGTGCTCGCCAGAGAGACAGAGAGATAGAAAGTGAGAAATCACCCTCCGGGGGGATGGTCACACTGCAATCCCTTCTCCTCCATTCTCCTCTCAAGATTTTGGGCATGCATGTACACACACTCAGCATGAATTTCAAGCCACCAGGTCGGAGACTTGAACTACAGTGGACTATTTGGGAGTCCAGTGACATAACCATTACACCATCTGCTGGCCCCAGTTTTTGGCTTTTGTTTTTTTTGAAAAGGAAAACAATATAGAATTACAAGGGTGTCAAGTAACAGCATGGTCATCATTTCCTGTTCTTAGGTTTTCTGGGGAGACTACACTCCTGTCTTTAGTAATCCTTCTGAGAAGAAAGATGCATCCACATTTTTTTAAAGAATTATTTATTATTATTATTAGTAGTAGTATTTGAAATTTGCTACATGACATGTGTGCTCACTAGAGAGAGAGAGAAAAAGTGAGAGAGCAAGTCATCAGGTCTGGGACTCGAACTGCAGTCAGCCACATGAGAGTCCAGCACCTTAGACACCATGCGGCCTGCTGGCCTGCATCTGCATTTTAAATACAAATTGTTCTGTTGGTGTCATGGTGAGCAGAGCCCTCAATGTCCTTCTAAAATCCTCGGGCTAAAGACCTCCTCCAAGATAGGCCTCCGCAATTCTGACTTTCTCCCTGTTGAATGTTCTTTTTAATCCTTACACAGACTCATTTTTCTCACTAGTTTTACACATCTCCTAAAACAGGGGTCCAAAGCTGACTTGGCACACTAATATGAGAGTGAAAATGGACAACTCTAAAGGGGAGAAAGCCATCGAGGTCCATGTGCTTAGGATTTTGAGCTGTAGAGGACTTCGGAGATCGACTTGTCTCATTCACTTCCATGTCTGGCAGGTGAGGACAATACTGTGCACAGATTAGGAGACTCCCCACAGCCACATGCTTAGGTAGCAGCAGCACCAGCCCCTGAAACCCTGTCCAGGGCTCCCCTATTAACCATAATACAGTCAAACGCCAGCAGGCTGCTGAGGACGGGCAAGGTCATCTGAACCCCTCAGGGCGAAGGTCTTTTGCAAGTCTTCCCTGTCTGGTTGCTGGGCAGGACTCATTTATCTTGTCTCTCTTAGAGCATCTTCCTGTGGCAACCATGCTGGTTTGCTACTTGAAGGGGTGTTTGCTCTAGCGAGAACCTACTGTGTGCTGTGCGTCAGGCATTGGGCTTAGCCCTGGAGCTATAATCACAACTCCAGAGGAGCTTATTTCAGCTTCAGAAATGGAATCCCCAATAAGCTGCAAAGATGGAGTGAGTGGGAACAGGGAGGGCCATTCCCTGAGAAGCTTCCCATGTGCCTACAGAGGCCTGTTGACTGTGGGCCTTCATTAGTGGGGCGGTCCAAAGTGCAAGAGCTGGGCACATCCCAGACTCCTCCTGTGCTGTGAGCGGCTTCCCTGACAGAGGTACCTAGCCTTAGGAGAGGAGGACACAGACACAGTGGATCAGGGAAACCTCGCACATACCCGTCAAGGACGCCAGTTCATGAGACTCAGTATCAGAGGCCTGATGTCTATTTAGAACTTCACTTTCTCAACTATGGAAAGCCACCCTTCTCAAGCAGAGAAGGTGATAATTAATTTGAATTACAAGGGGGAATTTCAGAAGTTGGTTCTCTGGGTGCATGTAAAGTACAATTTTACTCACTAAAACTTCGGTTTACGTGTAATATTTCACACACACGTTACTGGATAAATAGATGACTGCGTTTGTTTCTGACCATGTTCACAAAGTCAAAGTGTACTAAAAATAGGGCAGTAGGGAACACATAAATAACCACAGAAAATTTTGATTGCAAACAAAAACTGTGTTTTACCCTTTTCTATTTCATACAAAATCGGTAAGATCCTTGTGGTCCAAAAGACTTCATCTGCTTCTGCTTCTGTGTCCTTTTTTTCCAGGTCAGCTTTCGAGACTACAATGGAAACCCAGAGAGGGGAAAAAGAGTCATGAAAAAGAGTCTGTAACAGAAAGTAGTCAAAATTCTTTACTATTTATCAACAAAATTGAGAAACTATGGAATTAAATTACACCTTGTCTCCCAACCTGACCAATTCTAACATCTTCTAATGAAATCACCCCAAATTAAACTCAGATAAGATAATGTAAAGAAATCAGAGCTTTAAAACACAAGTGAGGTACTTCATAAAGTATGAAGCTTTGTATGAGGGAGTCTTTTGAAAGTTCCTGAAAATGCATGGATTTAAAAAAAATTTTTGCACTAAAATAAACCTGTACTTTTATTCCATTTTCCCACAAACTTTTTGGAGTTCCCTTGTAAATGTTCATGACTGTCAGTAAGGCAAGTCATTCTGAGTTAATTTTTGCTTAAACTTGTCCCTCTGTAATGGATTAGGTTTTCAGGAAAGTCATGACATATTTTTGTTTTTCTCTTTTTTTATGATTTACTTTTTATTTAACTTTACTTACATATTTACTTATTTTAATTTGGCCAGAAAGAGACAGAGACAGAGACAGAGAGAAAGTGAGAAAGCAAGTCACCAGGTCCGGGACTTGAACCACGGTCAGTCATGTGGGAGTCTAGTGCCCTTAACCACCACACTACCTGCCAGCCCCTATTTTTCTATGCAAAAATATATCAAGACTTTCCCAACAACCCAAGAGAATAGATAACTGCAGATATGTGGAGAATAAGAATTTTGAAAGTGTTTAATGAAAATTTTTTGAAAGAAAGGCCTGGAAGGACTTTCTTTTTTCTCTATAGAAAATAATTATGGGGCCAGTGGCATCAACACCAAGTGACTTCATGTGGTGCAGGAGGAAAGGCCTGGGCTACCTCATGATTGATATACTGGGTGACTGAGATCTAGTTCCTTATCCTCTCTGAGCCTCAGTTTCCTCATGAGTAAAATGGAGATTAAAATGTCTGCCTTCAAGATTATGAGAATTTAGACACGATACAGATAAAGCTCTGTGTCAGTGCCACGTATCTAATGACACACAATATATATGAATTTCAGCTCCCTGGTTAAATAAATAGGTTGTCTCAGCCTGAAGTAGAGCAGGGCAGTGCAACACACAGCCTCCCAGCAGACACTGTGAGTACAGGCGGTAGGGAGTGCTGCTCTCTGCCATCGCTTACGGACTTCGGAAGTCCGGGTGCAGCAGGCTTGTATTTAATTTAGGCAACTACACGATGGGAGGCCCCCCAGTTGTTCCCTTTGGTCGGAGAAGAAAGTGGAACCCAGGAGTATGTAGTTATCTAAGGTCATGTAGGTCCACGTCCCTTGCATTTGACCTCTATGAGCTTCTACCCCACAGCAACCTGGCAGACCACACGGAAAGACTGCAGGAAATGTAAATCATACAGAAACTGCAAATCGTGATTATGTCTCCCACAGGTGGTGTCTCATGGTCTCAGTGCTGACTTGGTAGCTGGAGTGGGGAGTGCTGTGCAGACATTTCTGAGCAATGCGAGAGACAGACTCCCCAGTTTCCCTTCAATGAAGTCCACCCCGAAAACCCTTCACTTGGCACCTAGTCTCCATCAGGTAAGGGAGTCTGTGTCCTCTTAGGGTGGACCGGATGCTAGTTTAGTATCCACACAGTGGGTGTGCTTGAACTCTACAAGTACCTCAACTAGGCAGTCGGTAGGTGGCATGGTAGTTAGGGCACTGGACTCCCAGTGGTTGATTGCAGTCTGAGTCCCAGACCTGGCAGCTTGAAAATCACACCAGGCGCCTGTGCTTGCATGCCCAAAGTCCCAGGGGAAGAAAAGATGAGAATGGATTGCAGTGTGGCCATCCGCCTGAGGGGTAACTTCTCACTTTCCTTCTCATTGTCTCTGTCTCTTTCAGGTGAGTGCACATGCCTTATGGCAAACAAACAAAAACCCTAAAAAACCCCACAAAATCACAGGTAGAAATCATATGATAAGAGCTATCTGAAGGTGATAGAGATGGAGAGAGAGAGAGAGAGAGAGTAAAAAGAGTATGTGGCATATATATTTTCAGGTGGTTTTAACTAAAAAAAAAAAAAGGATGAGTTAACCAGAGGGGCCCATTAAGAGCACAGGTTTAGAGTCACTTTCTCACTTTCTGAGTCTAAATCCCAGCTCTGCCACCTACTAGCTGGTTAACCTTGGGCAAGTTGCTTCATTTCTCCATAGAATGGCTAACAATGGCTATCTCTAAGTTTTGAGATGATGGGTTATTAATTTATTGTATGTGCTCTTCTGTAGTTACCAAATCCTCTAATGTACTTGCATTATTCTTGAGAGAAAAAAGAATACAAAGCATATTAAATGTGTGTGTGTGTGTGTATGTCTTAGTAAACAGTCACATTCGTATTTTGTTAACAGGGTTAAAATGAAATTCTCTGCAAGCAGAAATCAAATAAAGTCCCTGCTCAATTATTTGTATAAATAGCTGAGAAATCCAAGGATAGCACATAATGGAATGTATTTAAAAATGCATTTGGGGGACCAGCAGGTGGTGTGGTGGTTAAGACACTGGACACATGGCCGACCACGGTTCAAGTCCTAGACCTGGTGGCTTTTTTTCTCACTTTCTCTCTTTCTGTGTCTCTCTCTGGTCAAAATGAAATAAATGAGGGAACCAGCAGTTAGCATAATGGCTATGTCGCTGAACTCCCACGTAATCGACTGCGGTTCACGTCCCAGACTCAGTGGCTTAAAACTCACTCCGGGCGCATGTGTGTGCGTGCCCAAGATCCCGAGAGGAGAATGGAGGAGAAGGGATTGTGGCGTGACCATCCCCCCTGGGGGGTGATTTCTCGCTTTCTGTCTCTATGTCTCTCTCTGTCTGTCTGGCGAGCACACGTGCCCTATAGCAAAAACCTCTCCAAAAAAAAGAAAGAAAATCAAATAAATGAATGAATAAATTAAAAAAAAATGTATTTGAACTCAGAGATGTCAGAAACCACACAGCAGACACTTTCCAAGCACAGAGCTGACGTCCCAGGAGAGGCAGGGAAGGGTACAATTTACCTACCTCTCCCAACCCTCAGGCCTTCCCCACTGCACTGCATGCCAGAAACGGCCACTTGTAGTTGCAACAATCTAGGCTTGCCTTTTCTCAAACCTTCCTAATACAAGAGAGGCCATTACATATGAGACATCAAAGAGCACTTCAGTACCCCAGCTGCAGTGATGCGGGCGGTAGGGCACGATGCTCCAGTCATATGGAAAGGTCTGGGGTTTGGTTCCCAGGTCTCTCTCACACTTTCAAAAGTAAACAGTTCAAGTGCTATTGATAGTCTTTTATTTTTTAAGAATTATTTATTTAATTTATTTATTTAGAGAGCAAGAGAGTGAGAGAGAGAGAAAGTGAGAAAGCAAACTGCTAGGTCTGGGACTCAAACCATGGTCAGCCATGTGGGAGTCCAGCACCCTTAAGCACCATGTCACCAGCCAGCCCCATCAATAATCTTAATATTAAGGTTCCAAATAACCTATCTAACCTGTATCAAGCCTCCCCATAAAGCACAACGCTGAACTGTCTTCAGGAGAAAAATCAGTCTCCATTCCTCCATCCCCACCTCTTATCTGAAACCTTGGGGCCATGAATGGTTTGGGAATTCAGAAATGTTGGATTTTAGAAGGGCATAGGTGCTACAATGTGTTATACACCACAGCAGGAGGGCCTCTGGAGCAGTACTCTGGAGCAAAATGTGTGAATGCTCACACTGTGGAAACAGACACTGACTGGCCGCCCATGAGCCCATGCCATTAAATGAGTTCCAAAAATTTTTCAATGTCAGAGCTTTCCGGATTTCAGAACTGCAGATAAAGGGTTACAGACCACTACTTCAACATTTTGGATTAGTATGAGTCTGCCTTAACATCGATAAATTATAAATATGAATTCTAAAGGTAAATATTCAAGCAGTATTAAAAACACAGTTGCTCCGCCCAGCCAGGATAGCCACACTGGTCGTTGCTCAGCACTGAGCCACGTGGGAGGCCTGCACCTGGCCCACCCTACGAAGCTGGGCGCAGTGGCACACACCTGTAGTCTAAGCTACTCAGATCACTGTGGCAAGAGGATCAGGACACAGTGACACCCTATCTAAATAAAACAACCCCCCACCACAAAAACAACACACACATAAATATACACACACAGTTATTCTTATTCCCAAATAACTAACTTGTTCAGAGTCCAAAGTATTTGAAAAAAAAAATCAGCGTTGATCAAGGCAAATGAAAAGCTAGAACATGGTAAATCCAATAAGCAATTTAATCAACACATATTTATGACACACTTACATTTTCTAAAACATAAACTTCAAGCCCAGAAAGCTCAAATCAGCATTTTTACTTTCTGTGCACTGTGCTGTTTAATACGATAGCTCTACGAGTCACCGTGGCCATCAACCTGTTTCTTAAGAGCAAGCGAAATCAATAGCGAGTTCGCCCCAGGAAGAGCTGACTTATAGGAGGGAGCCAGAACTCACAGAACAGTTCATTTAACTCCGAGCCTTTCTGGCCGTTTCTGAGGTTGTTTCCTTCCAGAACAGAAATCAGCCAGACACTGTGGTGTAAGGGTTTCCTTCCATCCTTCTCTCGGGAATCCCTGTGTGTGCTGTGGTGTCTGACCACAGCCTCTTCACCTCTCTCCACCCACTGAGACTCCCCCGAGCTGTATTTTACACAAGACCCCTGAGCTACTCTAGAAATTGAAGTGTAGAATTATGTGATTGCTTTTAACACAGACACACACACACACACACACACACACACACACATACAAAGTTTGTCTAAGTCTTAGACAGCAGCCTAATATTTTAGAAAACATTTTCTTCTAGATTCATAGTTTGCTAAATATAAAAAATATGATTCAACAGGAAATTGGGTAAGTCAAGCAAAAAATTCAGCATATTTTTGAAGGTTTTGCTGTCTCAGTGGTTATAGTTGTTAACCACAGCTTTGAGTTCTGGACACAAAAACCTGACACAAGGTTTGGATTGGCTGATGTTTTTAGCATATAAATGTAAAACCCTTAGCAACAATACTGACTTGGAAATCAGTATATCTAAGATTTTCCTCAGTAGAATAGAAATCTTCATTGGTTACCAAAGTCAACTCATTTTAAAGATAATACTTTTTAAATCTAATATTAGTTTGGTGTTATAAAATTTCACAAAAAGAATATAACAAGCACCAATATGTCCAAAACTAGTTGGGTCAAATATTAGCACTTTGCCAAATGTTTATCCTCTCCTAACTCCCCCTCCCCCCTTTTTTAGGTTCTTGTATACTTGCTGGAGAGAGACAGAGAGAGCCAGTTAGAGGGAAACTGAGAAATTACCCCCCAGGGGATAATTCACGCTGCAATCCCATCTCCACT
This sequence comes from Tupaia belangeri chinensis, assembly GCF_000334495.1. Taxonomy (NCBI): domain Eukaryota; kingdom Metazoa; phylum Chordata; class Mammalia; order Scandentia; family Tupaiidae; genus Tupaia; species Tupaia belangeri. The sequence goes on along the minus strand of NW_006160040.1, from coordinate 4,396,294 downwards.
CTCCTCCTGTAATTTTGGGCACACATGTATACATGCCCGGTGTGATTTTCAAGCCACCAGGTCTGGGACTTGAACCATGGAAGGTCATGTGGGAGTCCAGCACCTTAACCACCACACCACCTGCTGGCCCCAATTCTCTCCCTTATTTTAAAGAAATAAAACATGAGAGAAGTATCTCATGTTGGGTAAAGTTTTTTTTTTACAAGTGAAATGAGAAGTAGTGATTGACAGCTTAGAAACTTGGAATAATAATAATGATGATTGGGAAAAATAATGGAAAGCTATTGGATGATAAAATGGGGATTTTAATGTCTCTGTATTGACTGATATGCATGGTGTTCCTTCTGGAAAAAGAAATGTAATACACCGGAAAGTTACATGTGATTCAATGTTATATAAATAAGATTATGACGATAATAAAAAAAGATCACAGGTTAACAGCAAAAAGAAAGGAAGGAAGGAAGGAAGGAAGAAAAGAAAAGAAAAGAAAAGAAAAGAAAAGAAAAGAAAAGAAAAGAAAAGAAAAGAAAAGAAAAGAAAAGAAAAGAAAAGAAAAGAAGAAAAGATGACAGATATAGTTGAGGTCTCTGTGTGCATCCCCTCACCTATTGCCCCCCTTCCTCTAGGGGTTACCACCATTCTAAATCAGGGGGTTACTGTTAACAAGCTTGACTTTACATGTTTACTACATAGATCTGTACCCATAAACACTAGATGTCATTGTTCTTGCAACTGATGTTTTTTCTTTGGATCTAACATTATATTTGTACCCATTGCACTCAGCATTATAAATGAGTAGATTAGTTCATTTTTCTGCCATATTCCATTAATTAGGTAAATACATTAACCATTAATATAGGTAAATACAGTTTTATCTAAGTGAGCAATGGTTTTTTTTTTTTTTTTAGAAGTCAGTTGACATTTCTCTTAGTTAAAAGACCAAGGGACAGGAAGCTCCTGTGTCACAGTACATTACATATGGCTCTCGTACATAGTGAAATAGACGTCAAGGACTCAAATGTCTGTAACCAGCACCAAACTCTTGTAGCAGGCAAAGAGTGAAGCAAGATTTATTTTACTGGCATTGAGATTGTAATACATCTTTACATGCAGTATATTTTTTGGTAGACTTAAATCATTTGAAGACAGAGTACCTGCAAAGGAAACAAGTAGTAAAATATTTCTGGTAAGACCTGAATGTAGTACTTCTCACCATAAGCTATTTATTAAGACTTCAGAAAAGTCAATCCTGGTATGATTTTTAAATATGACCTAAAAATTTGCCAGTTAGCTTCTGTGTGTTCACACACAAAATAAAAGTAATGTACAGTGGGATAAAGAATATTTAAAATTGGGGACCAGCATTTAGCGTAATGGCTATGTCACTGAACTCCCAGGTAGCCAACTGCGGTTCGAGTCCTAGACCCGGTGGCTTAAACTCACACTGGGCGCGTGTGCATGACTGCCCAAAATCCCGAGAGGAGAATGAAGGAGAAAGGATTGCGGCATGGCCATCCCCCCGGGGGATGATTTCTTGCTTTCTGTCTCTCTGTCTCTCTCTGTCTTTCTGGCGAGAGCACGTACCTTATAGCAAAAACCTCTCCAAAAAAAAAAAAGAAGAATATTTAAAATTGCCTTTCTTGTTGTTTTTGGTAATTAGGCTAATGAAAGCTAATTTGGAGGGTGGGAAATTCTTTGAGTGAGCAATGATTTTGAACTCAAGTTTTGAACCCCAAAACTACATTGATATCAAGCTTTCCAACTTTCCAAATGATTTTATAAAATTTCTGGAAAATCATTAAGTCTGTAATCTAGTAGCTGTTTGAGGCATTACAGCTCAGCAACCGTGAGAATGATAACTGTTGTGAAAAGAATGGAAACTTATGATGATAAATGTTGATCTGTGGCCAGGTTGGATAAAGTTTCTGAGTTTTCAAACATCTTCAGGGCAAACGCTTTTCCTCCAAATGAAGACTCTGCAAGTGAAGGGCTGTGAGGACTCTGGAGAACGCAAGTGCCTCACCTGTTTTGGTTTGCGGTCTGCTGAGGTCTGAGCTGGTGGGGCAGGATGAGGCCCTTGCACGCCTCTTCCCCTGGTCCCTAGAAGGAAGAGGAATACACTAATCACTTGACACCAACAGCAAAGCGTTTTTCTTTTGCAAATGTCAAGGGTCTGTAATATACCGGTTATGAAGTAGCCACAGAGAATTGCTGATAGGATGGGTTTGGGGCTCTATGCCCTGTTTTAATCTACCTTTAATTTCCACTAAGATTTACCACTGAAATACAAGTCATATTTGCTGAACAATCTGAAATATACGTACTAGAAAGAATGACGATAACAAAAACAATCCAAACTTTACTTTGCACAAAAAATAGAAGAACTGAAGATGTACACCACAAGAGGTCACTGTTACAATAAGAAAGAACCCTGGTACACTTCAACCACCAAGGCCTCACCTCCGGGAGCTGGGAGAGCTCCCATTCTTTCCATGGATAAGAAAGTGGCCCAACTGGCCAGATGTGCTTAAGGCCCCATGGCAGGCAGATCTGGAACTCAGGTTTCATCATTTGAAAAGTCACACATTTAAAAAATTAATATTAATATTTTCTGGAAACATTTCATTCTAACAAATATTTTCAATGTTTAAAAATTGAAGGTCAATTCGGGCAGTCTTCAGATAACAGATATTTTATATTCTGAAGCAAAGAGTCGGGGGGGCGACCAACAGCAGGATTATAGTCTCAGGTTTTTATTTTAAAATAGAGACCATGTCTAAAGAGTACAACTTCTCTTCAACTAATACGTAAAAATACTTACTTTTAAATAGCTGTAAAAAAATTTCAAGATTAAAAAAACACTGAGAACAAGAGTATAAGTTTTACAACGTATTTCTGTCCATAAAATATATGTCCCAAAATCATGAAGAATGCATGTGCATGTGGCATGGTCCCATGAACGTACATACATATGTCCACTGCCCCTATTTCCTGCATAGTGAGATCCCCAGTGGAGGTTCAGCAAGCTGTCTTGTGGCTCTGAGCCTTTATTGCTGAGTGAAGATTAGATCCTCCTTTTCTTCCATACACACGTCCCTTTTAAAATACTTGATTTAACACTTTTTATTATAAAATAATAAATAAAAGAAAGTAATTTAAAAAAAAAGTCTCAGGACCAGCAGTTGGCATAATGGCTGTGTCGCTGGACTCTCATGTAGTTGACCACGGTTCGAGTCCTGGACCCAGTGGCTTAAACTCATGCTGGGCACATGTGCATGCGTGCCCAAGATCCCAAGAGGAGAATGGAGGGGAAGGGATTGCAGCATGGCCATCCCCCCTGGGGGGGATATGGATTTTTCACTTTCTGTCTGTATCTCTCTGTCTTTCTAGAGAGCGCATGCACCCTATAGCAAAAACCTCTCCAAAAAGAAAAAAAAAAAAAGTCTAATTAATACTCAGAAGTAATTTGCTTTATGTTTACACACAATAAAAAAAACATATATCTCCTAACACGATACCCTACCCCAAACCAATCAAAAAAGAACATAGGGAGAGGATCATCTCAGATGAGGCAGAAATAAAGGGAATCAACCCTCTGAAGAGGTAAAATACTAGAAGTCACACAGGGTGTGAGGCCACAGAAGTTCCCATATTCATTGCTCCTAGAGATTAAGAGAGTTTGAGAGCAATAGAGGCTGTCTTACTTTCAATATAAACAACTGTTCTAAGCAACTAATGCTATAGAGCAAGATGGTTTTCAACTAAGGACCTTCCAGAGTCATTGGCCTACTGCCCTTGAAGTCATGGCACTGATGAAGCTGCCTCCATAAATAATAGTACATTTGTGTATCACCACTAGGAGAAGAGAAAAGGGGGCGGGGGGGGGGAGAAGTGTTCTTACTATTCAGTATATAACAAAGATTGGCAGAGCTTGGTCCTACCAGTTCTCAGGAAGATCACAGGATTGGGATTAACTACTGCTCTACATGATCATCAGGGTGTGGTTGAGCATGCAGGCTCCTGGACCTAAACTGCTTGGGTTCAAATCCTGAGTCTCACTTTCGTGAGCTTTGTGACCTTAGGCAAGTTACTTGGCTTTGGTTTCCTTATCTTAAAACAGGACAAAGCCTCTACTGAGTACAGTGATAAGCACACTGGAAGAACTTCATACATTGTCAATATTCTTCTTCTCTTTCTAAGCCAGCAAGCATCTATCTGAGCAATCCAGAGCTGAATGTTTTTCAATTAGCAATAATTGCGCCTCGGATAAACCTCATTGGCTACGATACTGCCACTGCGCAAAGCTAGAGCTGAATGTTTTTGAGATAAAGATCACATAACGAGTTGCTCTGGTGAAACTTCGAGGAGCTAAGAAACTGCCTTTTTTTTTTTTTTTAAGTAGAAAAGTATTAGTAGAATTTCTCAATGCTTGAATGTGAACCTCAGCAAGTAATAAGAACTAGAGGAATGCTGAGAAGGAAACGCTCAGTGAGTAGAGAACCAGACCACAAGGCAGGCCTAGAAAAATAAAGCTGAACTAGCAAATGGCACACTACTCCCAGAAGGGAAGAAGCATGATGAAGGTAAAGAGAGGCATGAAAAGCCTGATTATTTGGGCCCAGAGACAATTACACAGGGCCACCACCATAAGTAATAGGAGGTTTGTTGGAGGGAGCACTGGAAACAGCTGTGTGAAACTCTGGATTGAGTAAATGGATCCTTTGATGGGCAATAAGGTTCTTATACAAGGAACTGATGGAATGTGGAGTTATACAATGACAAGAGTATTAGGAGATACGGAGAGAAATATCAAGGACTAATCTTTCGAGGGTCACAGTGGCACTGGAAAAGAAGGAAAAAATTCAATAGATCCTTTAAACAAAAAGTTGATTGGATTGGGTGGTTGATTCCAAATCAACAGGAGAAAGAAGAGAATGTAGATCTTCAGGACTAGAACAGCAGCATTGCCATCAACAGAAACAGAGAGGTTAAGGAGAACTGTCTGAGGGGAAAGCTAGTCTGGTCTTGCCATATTGAGTTTCGGGTGAAAAACGGAACACCTGCAAAGGAGATGTGGAAATCAGAAAAAGGGCTCCTTTCAACATCAAAGTGATCCACAGGGCCCAAAGTCCTCAGATTAGTGCCTCAAAGACAGGAGATTTGGGACAAGGCCTTGTCAGACATTTACCGGTTAAAGCATAGGAAAAGTAGTCCAAAGGAAGGAGAGAAACAACATGCCATCATGCTGTCCAAGCACACTGAGAGAGAAGTCACGATTAACAAGTCACAGAAAATGAAGGCTGAGGAAGAACCATCCAGTCTGGCCATGGTAAGCTTACCAGGGTTTTCGCGGAGCAGTGCAGCCAAGGTCCCACACCAACAGTGGATGGGCAAGACGGGCAAGAAAAAGAGCATCTCTTCAGTACAGAGGAAGATTAGATGGCCTACGTATTCACAGAAATCCGTCTCCCTGCAGCTTCTACTCACTCATGGGTCTTGGTTCTACTCACTGGAACCACATGAAACACATTTTTATGCTTCCTCCCCTTGACAACACTTCACTTATTTAAAGATAGTACGTTCACCATGTGAAGTCATCATTGACCGTTTAACCCCGCAGCTCTACCAGTTGTGACCTCTGCTAAGCTTTTTGACCTAGGCTTTGGTTTCCTCATCTGTATATGAGAAAGTGCTAAATAATCATTCCCAGTAGGTGTTGTGGAGGTTAAGGTGCTGGAACCCACATGGTTCAAGTCTTGGACCGACCCAGCAGCTTAAGAATCATGCCAGGGGTATGTGCATGCATGCCCAAAATCCCAAGAGGAGAATAAAGGAGAAGGGATGGTGGTATGGTCAGCCTCCCCGGGGGGCGATTTCTTACTTTCCCTCTCTTTTCTCTCCAGCAAGTGCACATGCCCAATGGCAGAAATCTAAAAAACAATAATAATAAAAATAGTACTCACCAACATAAAACTGTTATGAAGATGGAGTGATACTGTGTGTAATTGCTTAGGCCCCATCCTGAGTATTCAGTAAATGTTCACTGTTACTGCTATTGTCATCACTGATGCCATTAACAAACTCGTCCAGTCCCTTCCATGGGTCCTCAGATAACACAGTTTCAAATCTCTGCCAGCCTATCCAGTTACTCTGAGGGACTGTCAGTTTGTCTGGATCCCTTTTAAAGTCCAGACCAGCAGTGAGCTAAATGTACGGCCTGAGGAGCAATCGAGGGATGTCCTGAATAATGAAGTCTAAAATGACGTTAGTAGTTTCGGCAGCCACCTCACAGTGCTGGTTAGTCTTAGCTTTTCTTATGTGTGCGGCTAAGGCAGATTTTCTCTATCCACATTGGACCTTTACTCATTCTTATTAAATTTCACAGTGTTGTACTTGGCAAAGAGCTCCTGCCTATCAGATGTTTTTAGATCTTGATTCAGTCATCCAGTATAATTGTTCTCCTCAGCTTCCTGTTTCATGTTATTAAAGACCATAATTGAATTTTTACAATGATTTTGATGCACAAAAAATAAAACAATTCCAAAAATTATTCCTTAAAGATCTTCTGTGAAATTCTTCTTAGAGGCAGAATGATACCGTTTTATTTGCTAGCACATCTTAACTTACCAAAAACAAGAACAAAACCCAGGGAACCAGCAGTTAGCGTAATGGCTATGTCGCTGGATTCCCACGTAGTCGACTGTGGTTTGTGTCCCGGACCCGGTGGCTTAAAACTCATGCCGGGCACGTGTACGTGCATGCCCAAGATCCCGAGAGGAAAATGGAGGAGAAGGGATTGCGGCGTGACCATCCCCCCTGAGGGGTGATTTCTCGCTTTCTGTCTCTATGTCTCTCTCTGTCTGGTGAGCGCACGCGCCCTACAGTGAAAATCTCTCAAAAAAAAAAAAAAAAAAAAAAAAAAAAAAGAACAAAACCCAAACAAACTTCACGTAGTAGACTTAAAGAATAAATAGAATTTACTAGCTCGTATAACCCTGAAGTGGATAGGTAGGGTGAGATGTAGGCGTGGTGTGATCAGGGCATCTTTCTGCCATTTTCTCAACTCTGTTCTTCCCTCAGATCCATGTGTAATCAGGTCCTGATAAAAACAAAATGAATACAGCAAGCCTAGGAGTTGCACCTCTAGCCCACGCTTCACAGCCAAGGAAGTTCTTCTCTTTCTGATCACTGACAAGACTCCTACATTTCACTCTGAGCAACTAGGATTAAATGGCCACCAAGGCAACTGCCACACCCAGTATGAATGACCACTTTCCTTCCATGAGCCAAACATGCTGGCAACATTTACCTCTGGACCATATGTTTCCCAAATATACTTCTATAACAACATTAGCAAATTCAGATTTCCCCAGGGTCAGCAGGTGGCACAGAGGTTAAGGCACTGGACTCCTACATGGCTGACCATGGTTCAAGTCCCGGATCTGGCAGCTTGGAAAGCATGCTGGGCACATGTGCATGTGTGATGTGTGCCCAAAATCTCAAGAGGAGAAGGAATTGTGGTGTGGTTATACCTTCTGGGGGATGATTTCTCATTTTCCCTCTTCCTCTTTCTTTCTGTGTATGTGCCCTATGACAAAAACCTAAAAAAAAATTTTTTTTAATTCAGATTTTTCTAATTCGGACAGTTTTTCCAATGATTATGACTAAGGCTTTCTGGTCAGAGGTCTACAGACTTTTCCCCAATGGGCCAGTTAATGTATATTTTGCACTCTAGGTCAAGTTGACCCAAAATTGGCAAAACTGAATACCTACATATTTTGTTGGTACTTTTGTACCATTTAAAATGCAATGATTCTAAAATGTAGAAACCATTCTTAGCTTCAAGTCTGTAAAAAACAGGTGGATGGTTAGACTTGGCATTCTGGCTGTAGTTTCTTGATTCTTGCTTTAGAGAAATAACAACAAATTATAAAGGAGAATTTAAGAAATAAAACCAGTACATTTATCTCTGTTTGGAAAAAAGAAAATTTTAAAGGATGTTTAGGGATAAAAAAAATTTTGTAAATTTTTTTCCAGTTTGTTCTTGGGTACATGCACTTGCTGGAGAGGAAGAGAGAGAGACAGAGAGAGGGCAAGTAAGAAATCACCCCCTTGGGGGGATGGCCACACCATGATCCCTTCTCCTCCAGTGTTCTCCTGGGATCTTGGGCATGCACACACACATGCTTGGCATGATTTTTTTTAAGCTGCCAGGTCTAGGACTCAAACTGGTGAGATTGGCCATGTGGGATCCAGCTGCCTTAACCTTCACACCATTTACTAATTCAAAACTTTGTAAATTTTGAATTCAGTTTTTTTCTTGCATTAAGAAAAAGACACTTCACTTTAAAAACTAGATTCAAGTTGTGTAGGTTCAAGGCAGGTAGCAGGTATTTTAGGCTTTGTGGCCACAGTCTATCATAGGCACTCGATTCTGCTTCTGTAGTGTGGAAGGAGCTATAGACAGTAGCTAAAGTAACGAGAGTAGCTTTGTTCCAATAAAACTTTATCTACAAAAACAGGTAAGGAGTTGCATTTGCCTGCCTTGGTTTGCCAACTCCTGCTTGCTGTCTCCAAACTACTTTGATTGCAATTTGGGAATGCTGCCACCAGGGGGTGAGGGGATGGAGAGATGGTCCCTTCATCGTGTCTTCATAGCCACAAGCAGATAAACCATTTCCAGACAGATGATCGCTCTCTCTTAATTACTGACCTTAAAATTCAAATTGTGCAGCCTTTTGAGTCACTCTTTCTCTGTCTATGCAGGCCTGCTCCTACTTCTCAGGAATGTACTTTTACTCTTACTTAATTAATTACCTTTTTCTCACATTAATTGCATGTTTCATTTAATTCCTTGTCTGAAACACCAAGAACCTGGATGTCATCACAGAAGCCATCCCATAACATGTATTGTGGTGATCTAGGCCAGGAGTCTACCTCTTTAGGTTATAGGATTGGCCACAATGAAGATTCATCTGCCCCTCTTGGACAACTGGAAGAAACTGCAGAACGAGAGGAGGAACCGGTCATAGGTCATGGAAGGACTCCAAGGATCCTGGAGTCGCTCAGTCAGCTGAAGGCGTTCAGCCAAGGAAATGGTCCTGGGGACCATAAGGGACATGGCAAGCCAAGGATGCTCAGGCCACTGTCCCAGAGCTTCAACCACCTCCCAGGCA
>NW_006160040.1:4374305-4387087 GCF_000334495.1 Tupaia belangeri chinensis | reverse complement strand
TGCCTCAGGAAGGCCCTCCTAGCAAACCACGACAGTTACAGGAGCAGAGGGAAGGAATATTAAGCTGTAAAATTACTAATGACCATACAACAGAAATTTCAATCCCTTGGGACCTCCCCTGAATCTTGCAAGTCGTCCAGCATCAATGACAGCCCTCCATAGACACACCTGCATACTATCTTAACGACCTGCCCCTGGTCCTGCTCTCCCACCTAGATCAAACAGGGCGAGAGTTCTGTGATTCTCGACAGGTAGGGTCAATGCCCCTTCCCAGCATGAAGCAGTTACAGAAGACAGACCATCCACCTTCAGCCTCCCTAAAAAGATTTAGCCTCTCAGGGTCAAAATGAGGCAGTTGAAAGCTAGCACATGGAAGCGGGTAAGGGGGCTGGAGCATCTGCCCATGTGACTCGATAGAAAAACCTGAACAGGGCAGAAAATGTAACATAAGCCCGGCCCAAGGTAATATAAGCAGGAGATTAGTGTGGGGTGTCTAGCTGATTAAGCCACACTTGATAGAACCACGGAGATGAATCAGTGGGCCCAGCCATATTTGACAGAGCCAATGAGATGAACGCAATCAGTGGGTCAATGACCAACCCACACAACCTAGGTTAAGAACTATAAATTCAGCAGAATGCAACTGCGGGGGCCTTTTGAGCCATTCTTTCTCTGCTCAGGCTCGCTCCTACCTCTCAGGAACGTACTTTACTCTTATTTAATAAACTGTCTTTTTCTTACACTAAAAAGAAAAATTTTGAATTATGCTTAAACAGTAACATACAAACATAATGGAATTAAAGGATATGACTTTAAAGGGATGTTCACAAGACTAAAAATTTTTAAAGTCCTCCAAAGTACCTTGAGTGTTGGGTTGTAGCCCACGATTTTACACACACACACACACACACACCCCTTCATACCTTTCTCAATAATCACTATTATTCAAGTTCTATGTATAAAAATTTGATTAGATATTGCTTGTAGCTAACTATGTTAGCCTGACTTAGTTTAACCTTAAATCCCCCCAGCTTAGAGTAAAAGCTCTGTTTCACGCTTCAGGTCCTGATAAAAGCAAAATGGACACAGCATTCCCATCACATTCAAAGCTCCACAGTTTCGATGCTCCCCATATGAAAGGCCCTTTAATGTCTCTGAGGACTCAGAGATGCTGTGGCTGCCAGGCAGGTTTCCATCTCTGTTGTCCATTCCTAAGGCACTAGGGCCCTGCTCTGCCTCTCATGTCACCATCTCCCACGGAAACTGGTATACCCCTTCTCCATGGGGTCTCCACTCCCAGTCGTCCTTCACGTTGCTGCTGGAAGGAGTCACTTCTCAGAAGTGCCCCTTCACTTAAACAATGGATGTACATGCCTGGGAGTGGCACTCGAGTCCATCCTGTGTTCCTAACCCTGCCAGGCACACACTTGGCACTGTGGATTATGGCCTCAGGACACTACACTCTGTCACCACCATGTCAAATCCTACCTTGGCTTATGTTGCTCTGTTAGCCAAGAACGCTCAGTTCCATCCCTAATGAAAACCAGCCTTCCAGAGGCCTCTTGTATCCTACCCACTCCAGGAAACCTCCCCGATCCTCGTGTCAGAACTGGTGCTCTGAGCTCTAAACTCCCAGAGTACTTTCCTTCAGATCTCCTTCCACTGCTCTAGCACTAGAGGCAATCAAGGAACAGTGCTTTTAAGTCTTTGCTGTGTATTCAACTCTCTGGGAGATCAAGAAAAACACAGATTCTGGGGTTGGCCTGTGGCACAGAAGTAATGCAGCATTTGGTGATGTTGGGTCAACATGAGACGGTCCCAGATTCACATGCTGAGGCCTCCCTGCAGACTCTGGGCATTCATGGGATCCAGACCAGCAGAGGCTGGGGGTAGGTCATGGCAAGGACTCTTCTGGTGCTCTCCCACCTAGATCAAACAGGGCGAGAGTTCTGTGATTCTCGACAGGTAGGGTCAATGCCCCTTCCCAGCATGAAGCAGTTACAGAAGACAGACCATCCACCTTCAGCCTCCCTAAAAAGATTTAGCCTCTCAGGGTCAAAATGAGGCAGTTGAAAGCTAGCACATGGAAGCGGGTAAGGGGGCTGGAGCATCTGCCCATGTGACTCGATAGAAAAACCTGAACAGGGCAGAAAATGTAACATAAGCCCGGCCCAAGGTAATATAAGCAGGAGATTAGTGTGGGGTGTCTAGCTGATTAAGCCACACTTGATAGAACCACGGAGATGAATCAGTGGGCCCAGCCATATTTGACAGAGCCAATGAGATGAACGCAATCAGTGGGTCAATGACCAACCCACACAACCTAGGTTAAGAACTATAAATTCAGCAGAATGCAACTGCGGGGGCCTTTTGAGCCATTCTTTCTCTGCTCAGGCTCGCTCCTACCTCTCAGGAACGTACTTTACTCTTATTTAATAAACTGTCTTTTTCTTACACTAAAAAGAAAAATTTTGAATTATGCTTAAACAGTAACATACAAACATAATGGAATTAAAGGATATGACTTTAAAGGGATGTTCACAAGACTAAAAATTTTTAAAGTCCTCCAAAGTACCTTGAGTGTTGGGTTGTAGCCCACGATTTTACACACACACACACACACACACCCCTTCATACCTTTCTCAATAATCACTATTATTCAAGTTCTATGTATAAAAATTTGATTAGATATTGCTTGTAGCTAACTATGTTAGCCTGACTTAGTTTAACCTTAAATCCCCCCAGCTTAGAGTAAAAGCTCTGTTTCACGCTTCAGGTCCTGATAAAAGCAAAATGGACACAGCATTCCCATCACATTCAAAGCTCCACAGTTTCGATGCTCCCCATATGAAAGGCCCTTTAATGTCTCTGAGGACTCAGAGATGCTGTGGCTGCCAGGCAGGTTTCCATCTCTGTTGTCCATTCCTAAGGCACTAGGGCCCTGCTCTGCCTCTCATGTCACCATCTCCCACGGAAACTGGTATACCCCTTCTCCATGGGGTCTCCACTCCCAGTCGTCTTTCACGTTGCTGCTGGAAGGAGTCACTTCTCAGAAGTGCCCCTTCACTTAAACAATGGATGTACATGCCTGGGAGTGGCACTCGAGTCCATCCTGTGTTCCTAACCCTGCCAGGCACACACTTGGCACTGTGGATTATGGCCTCAGGACACTACACTCTGTCACCACCATGTCAAATCCTACCTTGGCTTATGTTGCTCTGTTAGCCAAGAACGCTCAGTTCCATCCCTAATGAAAACCAGCCTTCCAGAGGCCTCTTGTATCCTACCCACTCCAGGAAACCTCCCCGATCCTCGTGTCAGAACTGGTGCTCTGAGCTCTAAACTCCCAGAGTACTTTCCTTCAGATCTCCTTCCACTGCTCTAGCACTAGAGGCAATCAAGGAACAGTGCTTTTAAGTCTTTGCTGTGTATTCAACTCTCTGGGAGATCAAGAAAAACACAGATTCTGGGGTTGGCCTGTGGCACAGAAGTAATGCAGCATTTGGTGATGTTGGGTCAACATGAGACGGTCCCAGATTCACATGCTGAGGCCTCCCTGCAGACTCTGGGCATTCATGGGATCCAGACCAGCAGAGGCTGGGGGTAGGTCATGGCAAGGACTCTTCTGGGTGGGTGGGTGGGTGGGGGTGATGTGTGTCTCTGTCTCTCTTGGACTCTCCTTTTTGGGAAAAAAAAATTAACTTTAAAAACACATATTCTAATTCAGTAGGTCGGGGTCTGATATTCTGCATTTTCAACAAGTTCCCAGGGGAGGTCAAAGCTACTGGTCTGGATATCACACTTGAGCAGCAAGGCCTGATATGTTCGAAGCTCTCACAGACAGTATTCATCTCTGCATTTCCCAAGCCCCCCAGCACAGAGCTTTGCATATCGAGAAATCCTTACTTGAATGAAAAGTGTCGAAGAAGGTAGGCCTCTACATCAGTTTGGTCAATACCTGTCTTTCTCAAATGGAAATAGTTTCTTAGTCACATTACCCTTAATTAGTATTTTTTAAAGGTATTTGTCATAGGGCATGTGTGCTCGACAGAGAAAAACAGAGGCGGGAAAGTGAGAAATCACCCCCCAGGGAGGATGGCAATGCCACATTCTCTTCTCCTTTATTCTCCTCCTAGTGGGGTTTTTTAAGCCTCCAGGTCTGGAACTCAAACCCTGGTCGTCCATGTGGGATTCCAGTGCCTTAACAATCATACCAGCTGCTGGCCCCTACCCTTAATTTTTCAAAAGAATAATGACTTCACTGTTTTTTAAAAATTGATTTATTGTTTGTTTAAAGGCCAGGTAATAAAAGAAAGTACAAAGATTTTTTTTTTAAAGCATCATCCACGAGTCTACCACCCAGAAATAAACATTGATAAGGGGCGAACATTATTCCAAGCATTTTTCACATCTATTCAGACAAAAGGGTAGAAGAGTGAAAGAAGAGATAAGTGACTAGGAGAGAGGGCAGGCAAATGAATACATATAAATGGTCTCACTCATATATATTATTATAATTTAAAAATATTAAATATAAATTTTGCTGTAAAAAAGAAACAGAAATTGAAGTGAAACTGAAGGAATTGTAGAGCTTCAGATGAAAGCATCTTCACAAGAGACATTAGTTTCTAAAAGATCTTTCTAAAGTTAAGAGAAAAATAATGAAAAACACTGGGATGCTGAAATCATTATTTATTAAGGTATACATTCCTACTTCATGCTGTAGGTACTGACAAATCTACTGGTATTCCTTATTATGGAAGTGAAAAAAATCAGTACTCATACTTCCTTCAAACTACCAACTTTGATCACCTACTATCACGACAGTGCCAAGGTTTCTGTTCCATCACCCTCATTCTCAGAGTTGTTTAATTCTTAGTTTTGAGTTTTGACTCATCATTTTGTTATCTAAGAGTTTTCTAGAACGTGCATGAATAGTACAGTTCCCAATTTCATTCATACTTCAAAAAGACTATATGCTGCCTTTTTACGGAAGGATAACTTGGCTGGTGATACAATTTCTGTGTTGTCCCTTCTTAGACTTAAGATTTCATAGACATTACTCCACTGTCTTCTGGCACTGGGCGAGGCTCTCATAAAGTCAGAGGCCAGTCTGCCTTTCTCTCCTTTTGTGTGACCTGCTCGTTTGGTGAGGATACTTTCTTCCTTTTGCTCACGCAATTAGCAGTTATTAATTGAGTGTGACCTGGGTACGGGGTAGGTTCTCATGCTGAGCACTGTTCACATGGTCTTAATGTAGGTTATTCTATATCAAATTTTGTTGGGACGCCTCATGCCCATTTCAGCTCCAGATTTAAGTCCTCATTCCAGAAAGTTATCTTCTATTAAATCAATATTTTCTCGTTCCTTTTGTTCTGAAAGCTTCCATTGCCCGTGGGTTGTTGTGAACATTAAATGAGTGACTATTTATTAATCCCTTTGAGGAATGTCTGTCATTCAGTTAAGTTCCAAGCAACAGTCCTAGGAGAGAAGTAGAGGGAGGAGGAGGTCGTCCTCTTCAGGAATGCAAGTTTCACCCTTCCATATCCATCTCAGCCTCTCTAGTCAATTTCATGGCTTTATTCTCATTCATTTCTTTTTGTACGAATTCCTCTACCTTGTCCATCATGGGTCACTGCATTTTCAGCTGTTTTTCACTAATTTCTTTTTATTTCTGATGTGGCTTTTTTTTCTTATGTTTAAATTGGTTCATTGGAAAAGTCATGATGCATTTTTTAAAAATTATTCATTTAATTCCATTTGTTATTATTATTATTTTTTAAAATTTGACTAGAGAGATACAGAGAGAGAAAGGAAAGGAAAGCGAGAAAATAAGTGCGAGGTCCAGAATGCGAACCACAGTCAGCTACATGGAAGACCAGTGCTTTCACCATCCCACGACTGGCTGGCCTCCAGGATGCATTTTTTGCTTAGAAAAACTGAAAAATACGTCACGACTTTTCCAATGACTTAATTCATTTTTCTTCCATGTCTTTTTTTTTTTTTTTGAGTATTGCAACTTATTTTTCATCTCCTTATGTGGGTTTATAATCTCTCATTTGAATTCCTGTAACCCAAAGAGTCTCTTTTTCTTTTCTTTTCTTTTTTTTTTTTTAAAAAAAGAATGATCACATTATATATATCATTGCTTTGATATAATGGAAAATAGCTTTAACCCTTTCTATGCTTTCTTCACCTGTCTTTTGTATTGTACTTCACATATGTGAGCCCGAGGGCTGTGTTAGTTCTTATCCTAATATTATTTCTCTTTAAATGGAGTGATTTATTTGTTGAAGCTGAACAGGATTCACAGAGGAAGAGAACTGGGTACTCTGTAGCTTAAACTTCAGTTTTCTTAAACATGCAATTACCAAATCCCTTATTTCCATTGACCTCGGAGTGTGTGCTCCACTCCTTGTGGGGAGCAGGTGTCAGTGACTCACAGAAAAGTCCTTTTATATGCTAGGCTCCTTACAGATTCTCCTCTAAAATACACTCCCAGCTGGCTCACAGGTAATGAGGAGACTGTGTCACCCTCTTAGTTCTGACACCCCCTCACCACCACTTCACGATATGGATCTTGAATAGAGTTCCAAGGGCCATCCATCTTCATCCCTCACAAGACCTGTGGTCCACATCCTAGATATCACCTCTTTAATGGAACACAACTGAGTACATCTGTCTGAGCCACCCGTGGTTCATTTTTAGTGAAAGCTATTTCTTGCTCAAGGTCTGAGCAAGTATGTGTCCACTCTCAAATTACCCCTTATTTTCATCAGATGTCACAGAGTCTGGCAGATTAACTAGCCTTGTTTGGTTGCAATGTTCCAAATAATGAAAACCTAATCTGAAATACCATAAATTGTCTCTGTTTAAATAAAGGGAAGAAAAGAAAGAAAAGGACTAGAGAGGAGGGGGTAGGTAAATAACAGAAGGGAAAGGAAGAAAAAGAAAGAAAAAGGAAAGGAAGGGAAGAAGAAGAAAGAAATAGAAAAAGGAATTTATTGGCTTATAAAACAGAGCAGCTGGAACCAGCAGGTGGCATAATGGTTACACTGCTGGACTTCCATGTAGTGGACTGCAGTTTGAGTTCCCAACCCAGCAGCTTAAAACTCATGCTGGGCACATGTGTATGTGTGCCCAAAATCCCAAGAGGAGACTGGAGAAGAAGGGACTGCCATGTAGTCATCCCCTCGGGGAAGTGATTTCTCTCTTTCTGGCTCTCTTTCTCTGTGTCTCTGGTGAGTGTATGCTCCTGATAGCAAAAATCTCTCCAAAAAAAATAAAAAAACAAGAGCAGCCTACGTTGTTAATGTGGTGGCTTCAAGCAAAGCTGGATCTAGATGTTTGTAAGCCATCCTTAACTGCGATTGCTATCTCCATTCCTTCACCCTCTGTTTAGACTACATCCCTCCCAGGGTCTCTCTACAAGGTCATGGAAAGCCACTATGGGCTACAGAACTACATTGTCTTTGAGCTTGGAGAATGATTGCTATTCCTAAAGACCTTGCCAAAAGTCTCAGGGGTAGTTCATTGGCCTGGCTTGGAGCATGTGCCTATCTCTGGACCAGCTGCTAGATAGAGCTGGGGTTGGAGAACTCGGATTAGCCAGCCTTGGCTCACAGAACCAGCCCTGGGAAGAAGACTAGGAAGACAGAGCCAGCATTCCTCTGAACATAGACTGAGCAAGATTTATTATACACTGTGAGGGGACTTCACCAAAATGAAGTTTGCCAGATAGCCTAAAAAAAAAGAAGAAGAAGCTTACAGTGCAATGTAAACTTTGCTTCAAGTTTTGTGGTTAGGGATTGGAGCCATTTTTTCTGTTTCACTGGTGACATTTATTTCTGTTTTTCATCCTTTGCTGTCTTCATTGGGTTTCTGCAGAATGCCTCTGCTTTGCCATCTGTAACCAAAAGCCCCCATTCTTACATTTTATTCCAACAATACTGACAGCGCTTGACAATTTACAAATAAGGCTTTCAAGCCATGTTAATCATCCCGCAACCTTTAGGAGGGCTGGGTGGAGGCAGAGTTGAAGGAGCACAGTTATTTCTATTTTGTAGATTAAAAAATTAAGAGCCAGCTAGTGGCGTGGGGAGTAAAACAGCTGGATCCCACTTGGCTGATTGAATGGTTTGAGTCCTGAACCCTGTGGCTTGAAGAACATGCTGGGTGAGTGTGTGTACATGCCCCAAATCCTGAGAGGAAAGTGGAGAAGAAGGGACTGCAGCATGGCCATCCTCCCTGGAAGGTGTTTTTTCATTTTCCCTCTCTGTCTCTCTCTGGCAAATACAACTGTCCTATAGCAAATTTACAAATATATATATATATATATTTTTGCACAAATGGATTTAAAAACTGAGTCTTGAAAAGTAACAATTCCTTTCCTAAAAGGCAGGCAGCTAGATCAAGTGACTGAGAGACAAAAGAAGCTAAATCCAGAGATTCTGGCTCCTGGCAAAGAGTTCTTGACTCTCTACAACAATTGACTATTCTTGGGATTTCCTCCTAAAGGTCACATTTCCAAACCATGACAGTTTGAATGACATGTACACAGAAAGCCTGAGGAGGTTTTTAAGCAGATATATGAAGAGGTCCACTAGGTTGTATCACTGGATGGATATGTGGCTGGGAGGACAGATGGAGATATACACACATTTTGCAAACAGCAGCTTTATTATTTTTAGGCCCTACGGTGATACTGCGTAAGAGAGAGAGTGTGGCTGAGGAGCTGGTGCTGCCAAAGCTTATGTGAACCTCTAAGTGGACACGGGGAGACTGTCATAACGGCACGTGGTTTGAGGATGACAGTTCCATAAAAGCGTGAGAGTGTGTTCCCTGTGGGAGAGTGACATGGTCCCCCAATATCTTGTTTGCAATGATGCCTTGCTTAGCAAACTCTTTTCCCATCATAACCAGCATAAGGTGAACTAGTCTATGCCATGTCTGAATTATCTCTATTTTCAATTAAGGGTGTACAAATCAATGCAGTTTCACCAAAACCAGCTGCTCCCTTCTTGCCCCAGCCAGGCAAGTATCAACATCCAGGTGGCAGCTCTCACACCAGACAAGCTCGCCAGGACCCCGGGTGGGAGGGTGCGTCCTCACTTGCTCTGTCTTCTTTCCATAGTCTACTCACACTCCTCTCAACCCAGTGCTGTCTCAACTTCCTGTCTCCCTTCTTCTGTGAGCCCACCTCACTGAGTCTTCATTTCCTTCTTTATGGTCTAAAGATGGAAAAATGTTAATTGAGGGTAGGGCCCTAGCATCAAAACTGGGAATACTGTGCTGCACAGCAAAGATCATTTCTTGGAATTATTCACTTAAATGTTTACAAGAAACAATTATCCAGTGTTCCGGACTGATTCATAAATGTAATTAATGAAAGAATTGCTAAGAGTTTCCATTTTCTGGTTTGTTTTAATCCTACTGTATAAACTTTTTTTTTTTTCTTGGCACCACTTCAACAAGTCTACCCAATGACTAAAGGAGGTGAAGATTTATAAAGCAAAATGTTATTGAAAGTTAAACTCGCCAGGGTGTTCTGCAAACCCAGCTCAGAAAAAAATCATCATATGCTACAAAAGCCATCCTAACAAAACAAAAACAATTAGTGTTACTGCCAACATCTCATAATTTTGGATGGTCATGAAGAAGTGCTTTCAGTCCCTAATTGATTTGTCCTTTGCTGTTTGTAGGATAAAATATGTAACTAAAAATGCCCTGCTGTCCCAGAATCAGGGAGACATAATGGTCCCTGACTTGCCAGATTGTTCTGCAACATCTGAAGGTTTGCAAAAATAAATAAACAAATTACATAGCTCTTGTCTGGTTTTTCTAGTCAACTTTCATTACTGTAAGGATGGATGCAGCAAGATAAATGTTTCCTTTTTACTTCAGTCCTGAAAGAAACACGTTCTCCTGCTGCCTTTTATGCTTAAGCTCTGAGGTCCACAGCCTATTCTTATTCACCAACTGGAAAAGATTGGTCGGCAATGGCCAGTTTGATGCTTTGTGCTCAACTCCCAAAGTCCCAATTTGAAGTCATTCTCTTCCACTTAAGGAGACATTTCATTTTTCCTTTAATTTAAAAAATGTTCTGAATGCAAAGTGACATTACAAGGACGACTAGGTTGCCTAATACGAATTCCGTGTGTGTGACACTCTTCAGGCTGTGTCAGCAGACAAGGTCAGTTCAGCTAAACTAACAAGCTGCCAAGCAGCCACTTCGGGGAAAGCTGTAAGCACATGCATGTGTACAAGTCAGACTCCAGAGTGAGTGCAACAAGTACGCGGTCTTAAAATGGACCGTGGAACTTAATCTCGTTAAGCAAATTCAAACTGGGCAATTGTCCATGATGAACCAATGGAAAGTTCTAGAAAAAAATATCTTGAGTGACCTTGTTCAGTCCAAGACCTTCTGTCTGTCTTAGCATCATTCCTCGCTGGGACTGGGAAACGGAGCCTGCTCGCCCTGGTCTATCCCCTCCCTCAGAATAGAAAGCCTCCAATTATGTGAGACTTCTTTTGTAAGATACCAGGGTAAGAATTCATGTGGCCCATAGAGTGACTGTTTTTCCATAAATCCTTAATATGGTGGGAAATTTCCTTTTCAAAAAAGACTTACCTTGAGGCATAGTGTGAAATACAGTCATTTCTTTTTTTTTTCTTTGTAGAGGTTTTTGCTATAGGGCGTGTGCACTCACCAGACAGAGACAGACATAGAGACAGAAAGCGAGAAATCACCCCCCAGGGAGGATGGCCATGTCGCAATCCCTTCTCCTCCATTCTCCTCTTGGGTTCTTGGGCATGCACGCATATGCGCCCGGCATGAGTTTTAAGCCACCGGGTCCGGGACACGAACTGCAGTCGACTACGTGGGAGTCCAGCAACATAGCCATTACGCTAACTGCTGGTTCCCCGAAATACAGTCATTTCTAATCATTCCTTTGTGACAGGTTACTAGAGGGATATTATACATACTGAAATCCACAGGAATCTCCTGTTTTAACCACTAGTTTGCAAAGTAAATACTGAATCCAAGTTTCTACTGGAGAAAAAAGTTAAGTGTCCACTCTTTTGGAGTTAACAACAGTGGACTGACCCAAAGGGAGGTAACTGCAGATTCCGGGCCAGGCAAGAATCCCAAATAACATACAAACAGAATGACCAGTCACCACCCAAGCCTGCCAGGAACAGTCCCATAGCACCTTATTCTGACAGTTCTATTGAAGCAGCATTTTGGCAGTTTGAATAAAACTTCTCCTGAGGATTAAAGAGGGAATGATATAAAATCAACTCCATTAAACCATGAGAAGAAACCCCTCCTATTCATGTACCATTAACTTAAAATTTGTTTACATAAAAGAGAAAGAGCACATCAATGATTTATATATGCTAGAGAACAAATTGATAAATGATATGATTATCCTGACAAGAAAATTAAATAAAAAGAATACTGACCCTCCACTTCTGAGATGAGATAAGGCCGTTCCAATGAACATTTCTTGCTCCTTGATTTCACGGAAGCCTCCATCATAGGTTAGCTGAAGTGGGTGACTCTTTGTGTGGCCAACGGCATTTGATTCTGTTAAACAAATCCCATTTATTTTCATCATAGAGTCCCCCATCATAACCATTTCTTTGGATTCCACTGTCTTCTTTGCTGTAATAACAAAGAAAATGTCTTGTCAAAGCATTTGTTTTTGGGGGGATCACTTTCTTTCAATGTTTTTATCTCAAAACTCTAAGGGGATCACTTTCTTTCAATGTTTTTATCTCAGATCTCTGAGTTTATGACTTAAAAGTTATGCATTGTTTATAATCAAGTCTGGATTTTATGGCCAAAGCCTTTCTGAATATATTTAAGACCTTACCACTTTCTTAGGCATGCATGGTACCATCAGTTTTGCAGGTAAAAATTAGCAGAATCTTCCCTCCATTAGCTCAGAGTCTACCTGAAGGCAAGTATTTAGATCTAGGTTTAGGAATCACTTAGTCCACATATGCACTTCTGTGTCCCAGAACAATAACTCTTCTTCCTGAATTAGACCATCAGACTTTTTTTTAATTGTCAGAGGGCACTTGTGAGAGAGAGACAGAAAGAGAGAGAGTGAGAGCGCCCCCAGTGGGGCATGGTCATGCTGCAATCCCTTCTCCACTTTCCCATCCCACTGGGTTTTGAGGCATGCAAACACATGCACCTGGAGTGGTTTTTCAAACCACAGGAGTTAGGACATGGCTCCCTGAACCATTAGGCTACAGGGCTGGCCTTCGTAATTTTTCATTCAAAAAAATATTACTGAACACCTGCTGTGTGTCAAGCACTGTCTCAGGTTCTTGGGGTGCATTAGTGACAAAAAGAGATCCCTGACCTCGCAGGCCTACATCCTAAATAGGTACAAAGAGAAGAGATGCAATATCCCATAATAGATACATGTTACAAGGAGGTAAGTGCCATGGGGAAAAGCAAATGTAAAAAAGCGTCAAGGGGACTAGGAATGAAATAGGTAGCAGTTTTTTGTTTTATTGTTGTTGTTTTTTTAGAGAGATTTTTGCTATAGGGTATATGTACTTGCTGGAGAGACAGAGATAGAGAGACAGAAAGCAAGAAATCACTGCCCCCCAGGAAGGATGGACATGTCTCAAACCCTTCTCCTCCATTCTCCTCTTGGGATTTTGGGCACGTACGCACACGCGCCCGATGTGAGTTTTAAGACAATGGGTCTGGCTAGACGCCCCCCCAGCGCAGCCACGCGCCGGGAACAGCCTGGCCGGCC
>NW_006160040.1:4371728-4374092 GCF_000334495.1 Tupaia belangeri chinensis | reverse complement strand
AAGGAAGTGAGGCATCAGCCATGAGATGACAAAGGACAGTTTTCTGCTGGTTCCAATAGGTAGCCAATTTAAACACGGTGGGCCTGATAGGATAGGAAGAGCAAACTGTAAAGGAGGTGAGGCATCAGCCACGAGATGACAAAGGACAGTTTTCTAAGCAGAGAGACTAGCTGGTATGGAGACCCTCAGGCAGAATTATTCCTGAGGTGCTCAAGGAGTGGAGTGTGAGATGGGGAAGAGGAGGAGAGGTGATTGGAGGACTGGGGGCAGACTGCGGAGACTTAGCAGACCACTACCCTGCAATGGTAAGGGGAGAGATGTAGGCTTTCTACAGAGAAATAAGATAGAGCTGCAAGAAAGCATCCTGTCTCTCAGCTGAAACATACACTGTTCACAAACGCAGATTCTTAAACTTAGCATATAACATTTTATCAGCAAATTGACATTAAAAATCGCTTATCATCTATGCTGCTAGTAGACCACAGTCTGGGATGAAACACTCTGTCGAAGAAGAAGAGAGTAAATCTCCTATAGCACAGTGGGAGTGGGAGAATGAGCTTCGGATAGAAAAATACCGTTCTGCAAGTTTTTCCAAAATGACTCAAGGTTTCCTTTTCTGCACTAATTTAGAAACCAACAAACCAATACAAACTAACAATAACAAAACCACCTCTTCTCTTCTGACCAAGCTTGCTGCTTTCAACACGCTGAATTTTAAAGCTGAAAGGAACCTTAGGGACTGGTTCGTCTAACCTTCATTTTTCGGATGAGAAAAGTGGGCACCCCAAAGGCTGAGTGATCCGTCTGTGGTCACAGGTGAGGCAGGACTGTAAGGGTGGGAAAGTACAGGCTTTCAGTTCCACCAGACTTGGGTTTAAATGCAGGCTCCCGAGCACCAGCCCTGCGACGTGGGCAGGCCGTTCAGCTTTCCTCTCACCTTCTTCAGTGGTCCTCACCTCTTGAGGATGTGGTAAGAATTAAATAATGGCCTAGAAAAGTGATATCCCGACCTCGAAGTACTGGGTTGTTGGAAAAGTCATGATGCATTTTTGCATGGAAAAACTAAGGATAATGTCACAACTTTTCCAGCGACCCAGTATTATTGGCACCTGACTTCTGACTTCAGGTGCAGGGCTGTCTCACAGCACCGCCCCATCTCAATAACTGCTACACAGGGACACACACACTGAAATTACGAAGAAGTTGCAGCCTGTCGCTCTATTTTAGCCTTGGTTTCTTTCATCCAGTCATCCCGTATTTATCAAGTACCCACTCCGATGCATCTGGTGCTGTCCCATGTACAGGTGACCTTGTTGGGAACAAGGAGTCCCAGCCTCCGTGGAGTTTCTAGAAGGAAAAACACAACCAGGCCTGCAGATGGAGGTTATGGCCCTCTACTTCATGCCCTACTGGAGTGAGCTTGTCTGTTAGTGGTATACGAAGTGCTGCCCTGGGCTCACTCCTCCTCCTGAGGGATGTCTACTGTTAACCGAGCTTGGGTAACGATGCTCCGTGTCTCCCTGGCAAATATTCGCAGCACACGGTACTAGTTTTGTAATGCACTGAGGGCAGACTGCGAAAGGTGTCAGGCACCTGCAGCACTGCCCTGCAGGAACAGTTCCATTTCAGAGACTTCTCTGATAGCTGCTATAGACCAGGCCCTGCTCCAGAGAAACCACGTTCCTTCTGGGGTTGCTCAGCCCAGCAGAGAAGACAAAGAGGCAGATGTGGAATGAGGTAAGTGCAGCGCAGTGTGTAACGAGCGGGTTTAGAGTGAGGAAGCCTGGCGGGTTTGGGAGGTGGTCAGGAGAAAAGCCTGACAAGCATTCTGAAGGAGTGACAGGAAGCAAACAGTTGGAAGCAAAAAGGAACAAACGCCCAGGGTCAAAGCCGGCCTAACGTGTGTATGCTCTGTCCAGAGAGGCAGGCCCCGCTTCAGTCAGAGCTCTGCACTTGGTTTACCCTGCTGCTGCCATCTCGAAATTATTAGTAATTCTTGAACAAAGACGCCTACATTTTTATTTTGAATTGGGCTCAGCAAATTATATGACGGGTCCTTCTCAAGGCTTGAAATGGCAGGGCAGGTGTGAGGAACTGCAAGGGGTTCCATATTGCTGGTGCACCGACTGAGAGTGGGCAGGCCACGGAGACAACAAAGGAGGGCCTAAAAGGTAAGGCTGGAGCCAGATCCCCCTGGAGGAGTGTATGCAAAGAAGTCGGGGTGTCATCTCCTAGGCCAGGGGACAGCAAACTACAGCCCCACCAAATCTGACCCACCTCCTGTTTTTGTATAGCCTGTGAACCAAGAATGATTGCTCTTTTTATTTTTTTTTTATGGGGGGGTGTTTTTATTTTAGGGCATGT
>NW_006160040.1:4366921-4371628 GCF_000334495.1 Tupaia belangeri chinensis | reverse complement strand
GGCCCGGCCATGAGTTTAAGCCCCCAGGTCGGGGATTTGAACCATGGCCAACTACAGGGGAGTCCAATGACACAGCCAGTACAACACCAACTGCTGGTCCCCTGTCTTTAAATGGTTGGGGGAAAAAATTTAAAAAGAACACTATTTTGTGGCAAGTGAAGATAATACAAGATTATCATTTCAGTGGCCATAAACCAGTCAAAAGCTCCTTCCATGATAGAGCTGAGAAGGCTGATCAGAGACCGTGTGGACCAGAAGGCCTAAGATGCACTAAATGGCCCGCTACAGAAAGCGTGCCAACTTCTGTAGTAGGCTAATGCCTCCCAAGCCGGGTTCCCAAGATTCCACAGTCAGGAGGGGTTGTGAAATGCTGAGCTGAATGAAAATTAAACAGGCTTCTTTACCGGATGGCTTTGGGAGTCTTTAAAGTGCTTCTGTGCTCTGTGATGGTCAGGAGGGTGAGGGGTAGGCAGTGCTTCTCTGACTTGAGCACTGAACCCTTTTTCCAAGAAAATGCTATTAGCATTTGGCCAAAAGTGTTCCCTGGAACTTGGTTTGACAAACACTCTCATGGGCACAGCGGCCTCTGGAGGGTTTTCAACAAGGGGATGATGCAATGTGATTTTTATTTGCTTCCTGTTCTCTGGTGCTTCACAGATCACACAAAAATGAGCATTTTTCATGGCTACAGGAATAAAGGGGGAATTCTGCTATCACAGATCACACAAAAATGAGCATTTTTCATATTCTACAGGAATAAAGGGGGAATTCTGCTGTTCATAACCAGGTCCATCTGGGAGCTTAGCTTCCCCAGGCTCTGCTGGCTGCGCCAGAGGCTGAGGGCCACTGCATGGACCCTGCAGCCCACCCACAGCCCTTCAGTGAGCGGAGGGTAGAATTAAGAGGAACAAGACAAAGACCAAGGAAGAGGTGATGATGGCTGTGGTGGGAAAGGAGAATGCAGATACTCAGGAAGCCTGCTGACGGCTTGGTGATGGAAAGTCGGACAGGAATTGGTGAGGAGGTGGCAACTGCTGGGTCCTCTGTCGGGCTTGAACAACTGTGGAGGTGTTAGCGCCGTGCCGCGTTCAGCCAGAACCCCAATTAAAACACAAAGCAATGGAACTGCTGGTCCTACAGAGATGACTACACACCTCCCTGCCCTCTTTCATGTTCTTAAACTGGGAATTCCAAACTGGCCACCTCGCCCCAAGCCCTCCTGTGGGTGGTGTCAGCTACAAGACTTCACGCCAAGGGCTGGGAGGAGCCCTCTGTCTCCAAGCACAGTCGCCTCTACATCCTCAGTTACCCAACAAAGACTGCCTCGTCCAAACAACAGAGAGCCTCTGCAGTGAGGCCCAGGAACGCCTACACACCTGGCGGCGGTGCCAGGCTGGAGGGCTCGAATGGCTTCTACACTGGGTGAGGTCTGCTTTTAAGATGACGATGAATTTTTACTGCCATGAGTTCCTGCGGGCTGACACAGACCTCGGGGATGATCCAAATGGGGAAGTTGTGGCGACTAAAAATGGGGTGCATAAGAGGACCACCACAAAGATGGCTTCAGTGCATTCTGGAGGTGGAAAGCTAGACTCGGTGCTGGGAAATGACAGCACAGAGGGTGCCTCTGGGAGCACAGTGGAGGCGACATGGCCATGCAGACAAGGACCGGGCAGCCCAGGAGGGAAGCAGCTAAGCCTTGGGAGAAGCATTAAGGGTGAAGAAGGTGGGCAGGATATTTCATCACTGCCGTCACCTTCTCATCCTCCCATGTTAACAGCTTGTCAAGCAGCAGACTTCTCAAATGTGAGCGACCGAGAGTCCAATACATTAAACATGCACATGGCATTAAGGCTCAGAAGCAAGGACATATAAACACAGCAGGGTAGTCGCCCTTGCACCAGGGCGGCCATCCCTATTTATGAGAAGTGGCCTCGGGCTCCAGAATCCATGTCCTCCCATCTTGGCGAGCATTTTGTTCCTGCAATTACCATTCCTTTCTGATCTAACAGATTCGATGTGAGATCCTAGTGGGAGAACTATTGAAAAGGTCCTCATGCAACGGCTAGATGATGGTGCAGCTGTAAAACATGATGCTCTGTGAGACTGAGCCACACAGCAAGGCTTCAGGTTTGCATCTGGAAATGTCCCTGAATATGCCAGGCTCCCAGGTGCCCACCTTCGAGGGCTGGCTAAGGCTGGGGGTTGGTTGGCTGTGGTACCAACATCCTATTGGGGGTGCTGTATGTCTGTCTCTGTTTCTCTTCCTCATGGAATAAATACACTTTATTTAAAAGAAAGAAAACTTCCTCGGGTGATTCTTTTTTTTTTTTTTTGAGAGGTTTTTTGCTATAGGACACATGCGCTCACCAGATAGAGACAGACAGAGAGAGAGAAAGCGAGAAATCACCCCCCAGGGGGGATGGCCATGCCACAATCCCTTCTCCTCCACTCTCCTCTCGGGATCTTGGGCATACACGCACATGCGCCTGGCGTGAGTTTTAAGCCACTGGATCTGGGACTCGAACTACAGTCGACTATGTGGGATTCCAGCAACATAGCCATTATACTAACTGCTGGTCCCTTCCTCGGGTGATTCTAATGTGCAGTTGATAAGCACCGTCAAAAACCAAAGAAACATAAACTGTGTTGTCTCTCCTGTATTTAACTCTTGGTTTTCATTGTAAGAATAAAATCTGGTCCGTTTCCCCGAGCCAAGGCTCTGCATAGCCCTGTAGCTTCAGCTCCCTCCACCTTCCAGCCATGCCAACCTTTGGGTGCTCCACTACCTCAGCTTGCTCTCATCTCAGGTCTCTGGACAGGGTGAGCATCCTTCATCGAAAAATACGAAATCTAAAATGCACCAAAATCCAAAAATTTCAAGTGCTGACATGATACCCCAAGTGGGAAATCCCACACCTGATCTCATGTAATGAGTTTCAATGAAAACATTGCAATACAAAAATAGTACATAGGGCTAGCTCTGTGACTCGGTGGTGACACGCTGCTCAAAGAAAAGCTGGGTCCTACATGGTGACAGTTGTTCAAATCCCTGGCCCAACCAACCTGAAACATGCCAAGTTTGTGCCTGGGTGCCCAAGATCCATCAGCCTGGAAGACTGGATGAAGGGGACTGGACTGTCACCAACCCCATGGAGGGTACTCCAGTCTCTGTCTCTCTCTTTCCTGTGAACCTATGCACATGTGCACACACATGCACTAATGTGAATAAACAAAACCAAAAAAAAATTTAAGAGAATTTGCTATAGTGGGTGTGCACTCGCTGGAGAAGATATAGAGACAGAGAAAGTAAGAAATCATCCTCACCCCAGGGGGGATGGCCATGCCTTTGTCCTCTTGGGATTTTGGACATGCATGCCCACATACCTGGAGTGAGTTTCAAGCTGCTGGGTTGGGGACTCACACTGTGGTTGGCCATGTGGGAGTCTGTCACCACAACCACCACACCACATGCTGACCCCAACCAGACAAATGTCTTAAGGTTCATGGAAAAATGGAATTGAAATACATTTGGGACTTCAAAAGTTCATGAAAAATAGAATTTAAGTAAGAGTTTATATTTTTAATTATATAAAGTTACTTTCAGACTATGTGTATGAGGAATATATTGGGTCATCGGAAAAGTCATGATGCATTTTTCTGTTTTCTACGTAAAAATGTGTCATGACTTTTCTGACAACCCAAATAGAAAATCTACATAAATTTTGTGTTTAGACTTGGGTACTGTTCCCAAGATATTGCATTAGGTATATGCAAACATTCCAAAACTCCCCAAAATTCAAAATCCAAAACACTCTGGTCCCAAGAATTTCAAATGAGGGATACTCTACAGGTACTTGCTTTTCCTTCAGCCTGGGCACACTGTCCACCCATTTTTTACATAGCTGGCCCCTTTTCATCACTCATGTTTCAACTCAAATGTCACCTCCTCAAAGGCGCCTTCCAGAGCCATGTAACTAAAGTGAATTACCCCTGCTGTAGTCTCAATCCCACTATCTGGTTGATCTTATTTATCCTCCTACTGTGTCTCTCTCCCGACTAGACTGTACACTGAGGACGGGTGACTCTTTGCCTGGAACAGTGCCTGGCACTTAGTAAGGCCTCAGTCAATGTCAGATGGGCTGACTGCATGAGGAAATTGGGACGCTGAGGTAAAGCAAGTTGACCAATGATGTACTTGACATCTTGACATCTTGATGCAAGACATATATTCTGCACTTCCTGTCTTCTTCCTCCTTGACCCCACCTCTTCACCAATATCAGAGACCAGTTAGGCACATGGGGGACGGGAGACATGGCTGGGGAGACAGGTCAAATTCGGATCGTGTCCTGCAAGGGCAGGCACTCTTCGGCTCCTATCAGTCCCTGTTGGGGCTACAGGGAATGGGGATCCTGTGCTGACAGATCTTCTGATTTTTCATAAGAAATCATACATCTCAACTCTTCTGAGAGTCTTCTACTTTCTAAATGTTGGAGACTAATGAATAGAAAATGCTTTCCTATCTAACAAGTACGATGCTCAGTAGAAGCTCAGAATCTTTGGGATCTACCTTCAGGCTGTCTCTGTCTCTCTGTGACTACAAACCTCTCCATCGTTAGCAATCCTTGTCTACTGAGAGAGGGCCAGTTCTGTCAGCTCCTGTTAATGTAGTTTTTTTTTCCTTCTTTTTTTTTTTTTTTTTTGGA
>NW_006160040.1:4363089-4366902 GCF_000334495.1 Tupaia belangeri chinensis | reverse complement strand
TGCACGCACACACGCCCGGCGTGAGTTTTAAGCCACCGGGTCCGGGACACGAACCGTGGTTGACTACGTGGGAGTCCAGCGACATAGCCATTACGCTAACTGCTGGTTCCCCTGTTAATGTAGTTTTTAAAATTTTTCTTTGTATTGTCAGAAGCATGTACATTCACCAGAGACAGAGGAACAGAGAAGTAGAACACCCCCCCGCCCCACTCCAAAGGGTCATGGCCACACCACAATCCTTTTCCTCTATGTCTCCATCCCAGCAGGATTTAAGGTAGGCACACGTACGCACATGGTGTGTTTTCCAAGCTGCCAGGCTAGGACTTGGATCATGTAAGATCCAGCTCCCTATGCACAGCACTAACCACTGTGCTGTGAAGCCAGCCCATTTCCTAACTTTTTTGACCACACACAGAAAGAAATCAATTTATAACACGATCCTGAACACACATGAAGACTGAAGTAAAGTCTCCTAAAACAATACTTAGCCCCATTCTGTTCTACTCTACTTCTTGTGTTTTGTTTTGCTCCAAATGTGGTGTGACCCACTGAATTGACTGTTATCCCACTGGTGAGTCCTTCTCCATAGCCTGAAAACCCTTATTATACCCTGGGTAGGGGGAAGTCCAATTATTGGCAGTAGTCCTGGGATAGTGTGGTCTGTAGGCTCTCTGTCCCCAGGTCTGGATACCTGCCAGTAATTCTGTGGCTGTAGGAAAAGCCCCTTTCAGCTTTTGCTTACACATACGTGTGGGACCAGAAAAGTATTTTCAAAGACCTAAGCTCAATATACATTCTAAAAATCTTATACTTCTTTTTCCTTCCTTTTTTAGAGAGAGTTTTGCTATAGAATGCATGTGTTTGCTGGAGAGACAGAGAGACAGAAAGTGAGAAATCAGCCTGGGGGAATGACCACACCATGATCCCTTCTCTTCCATCATTCTCCCCTCAGGATCTTGGGCCCGATGTGAGTTTTAAGCTGCTGGGTCCAGGACTCTAACGGCAGTCGACTAGGTGGGAGTCCAGCAATGTAACCATTATACCATCTGCTGGTCCTGGAATCTTCTAATTCTTATTAAGTTTTAGTGATTAACAGTTTTTTTTAACTTTAATTTAAAAATCCCTCATGTCCAATATATGTGAATCACCTATTAGGAAACACTCTAATATTCTACTTCTACCAACTAGTATTAAAAAAACAAACAAACAAAAAACTGTGATATAAAAACTGTGAGAATGGGATCAGCAGGTGGTATAGTGGTTAAGATGCTGGACT
Source organism: Tupaia belangeri chinensis (assembly GCF_000334495.1). Lineage (NCBI taxonomy): Eukaryota > Metazoa > Chordata > Mammalia > Scandentia > Tupaiidae > Tupaia > Tupaia belangeri. Next base: position 4,365,626 of record NW_006160040.1, on the reverse strand, counting down.
CCCACATGGCTGACTGTAGTTCAGGTCCTGGGCCTGACAGCCTGAAAATCACACCAAGTGCATGTGCGTGCATGCCCACGATTCCAGGAGGAGAATGGAGGAGAAGAATTGCAGCCTGGGGTGGGGGATAGGACGTGATTTCTCATTTTCCCTCTCATTGTCTCTCTCTTTTCTCTGGCAAGTGCACATGCTCTATGACAAAAATCTTTAAAAAAATAAAAGCAACTAGGTGATGTAGATGGACTCCCATATAGTCGACCGCAGTTCGAGTCCCAGACCCGGCAACTTAAACTCACACCGGGCGCACATGCATGCGTGCCTAGGATCCCGAGAGAAGAATGGCGGGGAAGGGATTGCAGCGTGGCCATCCCCCTGGGGGGTGATTTCTTGATTTCTTGCTTTCTGTCTCTCTGTATCTTTCTGGCGAGTGCACGCACCCTATAGCAAAGCAAGGCAATCCCCCCAAAAGAGAAAAAAAAAAAAAAAAAAAAGCAACTGATATTTAAGTATCCTTCATCAATACCTAGGAAAATACATAAATAATGTTTCTTAATCAGTTTTTGCCCAATATTAATAATTCTTAATAAAAGTAAAAATTATCCAGGGTGAATAAAAATCATATAATAATAGCTTTGGTGTGCAAATTTGAGAAACAGGCCTGCTCCCAGAGCTTGAAAGACGGTGGTGGCCTTACACTCAGTAGGAAGAAGAGATCTGTCTGGCAGAAGAGCCCCCTGGGAGGCCGCTCTGAATAAGCGCGCCCGGGCACTGCTTATTCTTCTTATCTTCGCAGGGTCCACTGGTGGTTTAGGAAAAGAAAGGCATGAATCCTCCTCTGTGGTGGGAGATGCTGGTGCTTTTGGTTTCTGGAAAGAGATTATTTAAATGATTGGCATGAGTTTCTGTGTCTCAAATACGACTGATTACTCCGGAGCTGGCCTGACCCTTTCAGAGGGTCACAAGAGCTTTCCGCTTGGTTTCACCCTGGCCCCCTGATTCTACCATCTCATTAGCTATCTTCCTTAAAGTCAGAGGGGCACAGAGATTTATATATCCAGAGTTCCATGAATACTTTCTGTATCCATGTTTTTGTCAGTTACATTGTATTAACTACTCTGCTGCACCACTTAGGGTATTTGAATAAAACAGGTTATCCATGCTGGTAAACAAATAGTAACTGTATAAAAGAATATAAATTAGCTCAGCTGTGGTAGGGAATGCTGGTTGATACTGTTTCTCATCAGACTGAGGCCACTGTAGGAGGCCCAGTATGATGTTTGGCCCATCCTGTCAGGAAAGAAAAGCCAGGTACTATGGCACACTTACAGTCCCAGCTACCCAGGAGACTAAGGCAGGGGATCGTGACATAGGGACCTGTCTTTAAAAAAGAAATAAAAAAGGGTCTGCAGGTGGTGTGGTGGTTAAGGCACTGGATTCCCACGCGGCTGACCATGATTTGAGTCTGGACCAGGAGGTTTGACAATCATGCTGGGTGCGTGTGCTTGCATGCCCAAAATCCCAGAAGGAGAATGGAGGAGATGGGATTGTAGTGTGACCAAATTACCTCCTAGGGGTCATTTCTCACTTTCCCTCCCCCGTCTTTCTCTGGCAAGTGCACACACCCTACAGCAAAAATCTAAAAAATGAAAAAATAGAGAGAGAAGAGACTATAAAATTACTATGCTTTGCAAATTTTTGTGTTTGGGTCAGAAAACATTTATTGAGCACTTATATGTGCCTACAATTATATGGAAAATGCTAAAATTACATATTTTGGATTCTACAGAAGTGCTTTTTCATGATATCAAAATTTTTAAATAGTTTGGGCTTAAAAGTCATAAAACGTAAAAGCAAGAAGTTGTCTTAGGCTTGTTATACAGAAAAATTTTATTTTTGCATCTTAAGAGTTCTGTGCTGACATCCTTTAGAAAAGAATCATTACTGATAAAAATTCTAATAAAGTGAAGACTTTAAAATACCTGCACTTGGGACCAGCAGATGGCATGATGGTTATGTGGCTGGACTCCCACGTAGTTGACTGTGGTTTGAATCCTGGACTTAAAAAACTCAGGATGGGACTATGTGAGTGTGTGCCCAAAGTCCTGAGAGGAGAATGGAGGAGAATGTGGTGTGGCCATTCCCCCTGTGGGGGGCGGGTGATATCTCACTTTCTCTCTCTCTCTCTCTCTCCCTCCAGCGAGCACATGGAGAAGGAAAAAAAAAATACCTGCCCCAAGCTGTGTGCCACTCAGAGCTCCTTCTGTTCCCACCCTGGATGGCGGGAGTCTCAGACCCAGTGCAGAACCTCACAGGAGTCCGAGCTCCCAGTTAATTTGTGTACCCATCTTGCCTCCACCTTCTGCACAATTATTCACCTCTGAGAGAATAACCTTAATGCAGAAAGTGCTTTTAGCTTTTTCTTCTTTTTTTTTTTTGGAGAGGTTTTTGCTATAAGGGCATGTGTGCTCACCAGAAAGACAGAGACAGAAAGATGGAAAGTGAGAAATCACCCCCCAGGGGGAATGGCCACACCACAA
>NW_006160040.1:4362363-4363004 GCF_000334495.1 Tupaia belangeri chinensis | reverse complement strand
CCGGGACTGGAACCACAGTCGACTACATGGGAGTCCAGCAACATAGCCATTACGCTAACTGCCGCTCCCTGTTTTTAGCTTTTTAACCAAAAAGAATCAAGTTCCTAAAGTCACGCCCATAATAGCAAAATGGTGACTCACTATCCAATAAATTAGTCAATAAATGTTTTAAAACTCCAGTGTGAAATTTAAGTCAGATAATTTGGGGGAAAAAATGGATGCAGTTATCTATCATGTATAACATGTATAATCTTAAACACTTTTTTTTTTCACATTTACTAATAGAAAATAGACATCTATATTAGAGTTCTTCCAAGAAGTTGTTTGCTTCAGTAATGATCAGATTCTTCAAAATATTTTTTATTTCTTCCTTTGTATCTAGAAGGAGCTCATAAACCAGACAAAAAACATTAGTTTGATGACTTTAAAGACACATTTTTTTCTAAACACAGAAAAAAAGATAAATAATCAGCCCAATATAGGAGAAAAAGTCAACCACTTTGAGATGAAACAGACCTGGAGTGGAATCCACTCATGAGTTGTGTGAACCTGGGCAGGCCATTCACTTCCCTGAGCCTGCCAAGCTAGAATGCAGAGCCCCTCTTTACAGGCATATGGACATACCTAGGATTCCTGCAGGA
>NW_006160040.1:4358514-4362349 GCF_000334495.1 Tupaia belangeri chinensis | reverse complement strand
ATGCTAGCTCCCTTCCTATAAGAGTGGCTCACCCCTTATTTATTAGGTTTGGTTCCAAGTTACTTCATTCTTCTGAAGAGTCAAGGCCCCAGTGACTGACTCCAACTTGTTGGAATAGAGATACTGAGTTCTGGGATCAGCTGTTAGCATAATGGCTATGTCGCTGGACTCCCATGTAGTCGACTGCAGTTCAAGTCCTGGACCCGGTGGCTTAAAACTCACACTGGGTGCGTGTGCGTGCGTGCCCAAGATCCCAAGAGGAGAATGGAGGAGAAGGGATTACGATGTGGCCATCCCCTCTGGGGGGTGACTTCTCGCTTTCTCTCTCTCTTTGTCTGGCAAGTGCACGTACCCTATAGCAAAATCTCTAAAACATAATATTTTTTTTTTTTTAAAAAAGATACTGAGTTCTGAGGGGCCTGTCCTCAAGGAAGTGACACTCACCACTTGTAAAAATCAGGTAATGTTTGTTTCACTTTTCATTTTTCAGTCTCCCTTTTTTTTTTTTTCTCAAAATATTTATAAGAATGTGACTTAGGTCAGGATCAAAATGTAACAGAAAAGCTAACAGCATAATACAGGAAAACGAGTACTTTATATCTAATCACGAAAGATGAAATACATAAGAATAATCTCAATATTGATGGTAGTTATCAGATTTTCTTATCTCAAAGTGTCTTGTACTCTGCAGGTACCTTGAAACTGAAACAAAGATGGAGAAGTCTGCAAAAATAATAATGATGTAGATAAAGCAAATGGCTCTTTTTACAGATGTCTGAGCGATTACAAATTTTGGGGGTACTAAATATAATATCTTATAAAAAAGGAAAACATTGCTGAAAAGCTCATTTTTCCTCAAAGAGAGTAATGGAATTGGCTCTGGAGGGCAAGATTAAGTCCTTTAATTGTCTCCTGATAAAAGACAGGGACCAGCAGTTGGCGTAATGGCGGCTATGTCACTGGACTCCCATGTTGTCAACCCCAGTTCAAGTCCTGGACACAGTGGCTAAACTCACGCTGAACGCATGTGCATGCGTGCCCAAGATCCCGAGAGGAGAATGGAGGAGAAGGGATTGTGGTGTGGCCATCCCCCTGGGGGGTGCTTTTTCACTTCTTGTTTTCTGTCTCTCTGTCTCTCTGTCTTTCTGGTGAGCACACGTGCCCTATAGCAAAAACGTCTCAAAAAAAAAAAAAAAAAAAAGAAATAGAAATAAAGAGACATTAGTTTCCTAGTGAAAAAACCAGTAATCATATAATAAAAATTTAGTTCCATTTTCTTATTTAATAAATCACTTGTCTTATTTAAACATGTTTTTGGGATATAAAGTAATACATGTAAATAATTCTAATTCTTCCAGAGAAAACAAACAAGTCAGCAGTTTATCTCATGACGAGTTCTACAAAAATGTTTCCATCTTGTAGAGCATGATCACTTTTACAAAGAAAACAAGGAAAAAAAATTTTTTCTTATAAAATTCAAATGCTGTTAGAAATCAGAGTATGTCACAAGTATGTTTAAATCTTCACTTAAGACTCTTAGCTCCCTCCTGTTTTGTTTCAGGACACTAACCAGTGACCTGAGAATCAAGGGTATGAGGAAGATTCATTCTGGGTGATAAAATTGCTGGGGCGGGACGGCGGCAAGGTGGTAAACGTGGCACTCCATGAGGCTGACCCACGTAGGAAGGTTCTGGGTTCGCATCTGGAAATCTGCCCCAGTACATAACGCAGGTGTGTGTGCCCATGACCCAGGCTGGCTGAGACTGAGGTGGACTGCAGAGTTAAAACCCTGTTAGGGATGCCCTTTTTCTCTCTAGTTCTCTCTGCCTCACTTGTTTTGAAAGAAATAAATTTTAAAAATAAAAAAGAGAAGAAAAAAGAAATATAGCAGAGTCCATTGAAAACACAGATCATTTCCATAGAACCACCCAGTCAAGGAAGCAGCAATTCACAGAACACTTAAGGGACCCAGCAGGCCATGACTCATCCCAGCATCAGGGCCCGTGACCAATTTCTGCCATGGCTCTTCTAGATCAGCAGACAAGAAGGCAGGGTCCTCCTCCATCCTACACTGAGACTAGAAAGGGAGTCAGTGACACCTCACCTAGGAAAGCGGCTCACGATTTAATTCATAAAACAACAGAACACACACGTGAACACACACACGCACAATAAAAGATGCCCTGGAAGTCAGAAAGCAAATATTAAAAGTTCTACGGAGCGAGCGAGCCACCACCTTTGAGCTGCGGTAGTTCTGGGCATTTCCACTACTATGATTTTCTCCACAGGTGCTCTGGGCTCCTCTGTCACTCCCAGCAGCGTCTCACTGCTGTAATGTCACCGTTCCTTTCAGCAACAGCCAGAGAAAAAATCCTGCTCTGGATCGCCTCCATCCCCAAAGGAATATCGGAGCTCCTAAGTCCTTTTCTAAACATATTAAATTGTGCTCCATGTGTCAAACACTTCCAACTTGGTTCATGAAAAACAGAAAAAAACAGCTTGAACTTATCGACACTGTTGGAGGTCAGGAAACTCGCTGCTGAGGAGGCAGAGGTGGAGACGCAGGTTGGCACCTTCTGACCCCAGAAATGATCTACCTGACGACGCTGGGAGGGATCTGCTCTCTTCTTTGGGAACGCTGGTTACTGAGCGTGTCTAGTTGGTGTGCACACATTAAGCTGCACTCCTACAATCTGTGTCTTTTCAGTATGCCAACAAAAAGCTGCATATTTAGGCTTAAATAACTGGACCTTGTTAAGTTTGGGAAACAGAGGAAGAACCTGTTTCGATGACGACAAATGGTAAATTTCCTATTCGTTTACATGCTCACGTCTCTTTTCCAACTTTATCCAGTCCAAAGCAAGAGAGCAGTTATTGCTGTGTGTACACAGTGAACATGAGTTACCTAGAGAAGTGGAAGGAAAGCAGGAATAACTACCTCCCAGCTGCTCCAGGTCTCAGCGCTGCTGTGGGATGGCAGGCATCTCTGAGAAAGAAAAAGATAATCCAGCACGCCTGCCGCAGCTCCTCTAGAGCAGCAGACAAGAAGGCAGGGTCCTCCTCCATCCTACATTAAGACTGGAAAGGAAGGGAGTGATGTCCCACCTCGGAGAGCGGCTCACAAGTTAATTCATAAAGCAAAAGGACACACACGGGAACACGCACAAGTAAAAGACCCCTTGAAAGTCAGAAAGCAGACAGGTAAAGAGCAGGTGGATAGCCACGTTAATGGAGTTAACAGTGCATCCGCCCTGCCTTACAAGATTGCAGGTGCTAATAGGAACTCTCCGAAGCCAGTCAGGCCAGCTGCCAAAACCCAACCCTGATACCCTGCCGGCATCACGGGCATTCTCAAAGGCCCTGGGCAGTCCAGTAGCACACTGCCTACTGGAGAGTGTCGAGGGAGCCCAGGCCAGATACGAAGGGAGACAAAGAGGGAGGGTAAGTGTGCGAGAGTTGAGTTTAGCTAACCTGCTCAACGCTGGAGCTGAAGTGGGCTACCCTGCGTCTGTCTTTCCTAGCTGACTGCAGGTAGGGAATCAGTAAGAGACAAACTAGGCCAGCCCCAGTGGTGCCGTGGTCACGCATCCCTCAGCCATACTGAGCCATACGGGAAGGTTGCCAGTTCCTGTCCCAAGGTCACTCTGCACTGGGGGCTCACCACCCATGATCCTGGCTGAGGCTGAAGGTACAGCATGGTGTGAAGACCCTGTTAGGAGTGCTTCTCGCTCACGGAAGGAATTAACAGACAAAAGACAAACTTGTTTAAGAACGTGTCCGAGATGCAAAAAGTACTGAGATTCAACTGGCTAGGTCTTCACAGATTCTTTCAGCA
>NW_006160040.1:4347660-4358483 GCF_000334495.1 Tupaia belangeri chinensis | reverse complement strand
TATCTGAGATGCAAAAAGTACTGAGATTCAACTGGCCAGGTCTTCCTCTGTTCTCTCTGCCGCTCCCGCTTCAGCTCCTTTTACCCACTCCCTCTGCTCCGTTACACTTCTCCTTATTCCTGCCTTTGTCCACGTAGTGGACAGAGTCAAAGTGCTCTTCAAAAGGTGAAGTGAAAATGAGGAAAGAAGGTAGAAAGGCAGTTGGCGCGAGGCCATTTTCAGAATTTTTTGATGAGGAATCCCGTATTTTAACTATCGTTAAAATGAAGTATACTTAAGACTCTTACGTAACCTGTAAAAAAAAAAAAAAAAAAAGGTCAAACTGCAGCCATCATTTTACTGAGCATGAGATTTTCTTGGACTGTTTTCTTTGAACATAGCAACCAACCTTCTGCAGTAAACAAATTTCATTTTTGTCATGCACAGAGGCAAATGCCAATATTGCCTTAGACTAGCACCTACTTCTGACAAGGACAGGTTAATTCCAGAAATAAAGAATATTTTAGGAAAGAGTAAGCCTAAATTGAGTGAGTCCCCCAAAACTACAGTAGGTTAAAGGCAGTATAGAGAGTCAGGTCACAGAAGTAAGACTGAACAGCCATGCTACAGTAAGGCAAAGCCACCGGGCTGCTAAACCAGGCCTTCATGCCATTAACAGGCTCAAAACCCAAGTGGTTTCCAAGGTTGTGATGCAAGAAGCCGAGTACCAACAACAGCTGGTAACTTATTTATTGCATGTTGGTTCCTGCTTACTATTCTGGGATCTTATTTTTGTCATGTGCAATATAAGAACAAGTATACTCTTCTTCACAGAGGAGTCTTATCAAATATACTGACACACGGGATATTTTAAAAATATATTTTGAGACAGTTGGATCATTTGAATATGGTCTATACATTTTTAAAAAATAATTATTTAATTTTATTTATTCATTTGTCTATTTTTAATTTGACCAGAGAGAGAGAGAGAGAGAGCAAGCAAGCTACCAGGTCCGGAGACTCAAACTGCGGTCAGCCATGAGGGAGTGTCTAGCGCCTTAACCACCACACCACCTGCTGGTCCCAAATATGATCTATATATCAAATGATATTATTGAGTAATGCTAATTTTCTGAATTATGATAGTGTTGTAGTTATACAGGAGACTGTCCTTGTTTGCGTGATATACACTTACATTTCTATGGATACAGTATCATAATATCTGCAACTTACTTTCATATGAATTCATCGAAAAGATACATACAAGAATACACATACAGGTGCAGTAATACAAACTGAGGGGCCAGCAGGTGGTGCTGTGGTTACATCACTGAACTCATACATGGCCGACTACGGTTCAAGTCCCAGACCATGGCTTGAAAATCATGCTAGGCATGTATGCATGTGTGCCCGAGATCCCAGGAGGAGATTGGAGGAGAAGGGATTGGCATGTGGCCATCTCCCCAGAGGATGATTTCTCACTTTCCCCCTCTGTGTCTCTTCCTCTCTCCCGAGTGAGCACATGTGCGCTAAGGCAAAAACCTCTAAACAAAACAAAACAAAACACTAAGAAGGAGCTTGACTAATGCCCCAATTCCATGAAAATCTGAGCAACTGGTATCATCAAATACTTTTGGTAGCAAAGACACAGGGGAGGGATGGCTAAAATGAGAAGGGTTGGCAGAAGTTCTGTGTAATTCCTATCTTCTCAAGTCCACGCAGTCAGACTCCTGCACTCAGGAGAAGATGAGTGGTTTATTCTCCACAGAGGGCAAAATAGAGTCTCTGACTGGGGTCACTAGGGTAAGTTCCCCTATTTCTGGGAGTCAAGGTACTTACTCTAAATTGAATATTTATGGGGACCAGCAGTTAACATAAGGGCTGTGTCACTGGACTCCCATGTAGTCGACATGGTTCGCGTCCCGAACCCAGTGGCTTAAAACTCATGCCCACCAGGCATGTGTGCATGCATGCCCAAGATCCCGAGAGGAGAATGGAGGAGAAGGAATTGCCGTGTGGCCCCCCTTGGGGGTGATTTCTCGCTTATCTGTCTTTCTCTGTCTGTTTGGCGAGTGCATGCGCCCTGTAGCAAAAACCTCTCCCCCCCCCAAAAAAAATGGAATATTTATGTATCAATTGAATATTTACACACTGATGCTAGGCACTCTTGCCTTCTTTCCCCACCTGCCTCCTGGAGGCTAGCAACCATCCTTTATCCTCTAGGACCAAGCCTGGAAGACACTTCTAGAGGGAATATGACTCGTCTATGAGAGTGCCCTAAAGATATTGCCACTGTGGGTGTCACCAACAACACAGCCCAGCCCAGTCCACACTCGAGAGCAGCCAAAAAAGCAGCATGAGGGATCAGAAGAGAGCCTCTAGTTTGAAAAACAGACAAAATAAACATAAAAATGCAACAGAGACTAACTATAAAGGGAAAGCTTAGTTAAAAAGTTAAGAACTCTCACAATTATATTTGGATAAGATGCCACAACCATGAAATAAAAACAGAAAAAAATAACTAAGAGCTTCTGGAAATTAAAAATGTAATAGCAGAAATAAAAGACACTCAATAAAGAGATCAGAAGATAAAGTGTCTTCCCAAAAAAGATGCAAAACAGATAAAATAAAAAGTACAGATCCAAGAGATACTATATCTGGATAATAAGTTCTAAAAAGAGCAGATAGGACAAAATCATGGGAACAACTATTAAAATGATTCAAGGACATTTCCCAGAGCGGAAGAGCACAAGAATCCACACTGAAAGGGCCTTTCAAATGCCCGGCATGATGGGTGACACTGCACTCACGTGGAGGCCCATTAGCTTGAAGTTTCAAAACATGGAGAACAATAAGAAAAACCCTACAAACTTTGTAAGAGGAAAAAACAGGAATCAAGGATTTAAATAATTTACTTCTCACACGTCCTTTCTCCCAAAACCATGGGGGGAACCAGCAGTTAGCGTAATGGTTATGTCGCTGGATTCCCACATAGTCGACCGCAGTTCGCGTCCCGGACCCGGTGGCTTAAAACTCACGCCAGGCGCGTGTGCGTGCGTGCCCAAGATCCCGAGAGGAGAATGGAGGAGAAGGGATTGTGGAGTGACCATCCCCCCTGGGGGGTGATTTCTCGCTTTCTGTCTCCCTGTCTCTCTCTGTCTGTCTGGCGAGCGCACGCACCCTGTAGTGAAAAACCTCTCGCCAAAAAAAAGAAACCATGGGAAGGAATGCTCCACCAACTCCTTAGTAAATCAAGAAAGAGAAGGACCTGAGATGCAGAAAACAGGAAGAGCCCGGCATGAAAGGAAGGAGCTGCCTCCTTGAGATGATGATGAAGGATGCTGGAGGAGAGCTGTGGAGAGTTCTCCAAGGAGTTCAACCAGTAGAATTTCTTATGAGCCTGAACATGAAAAGGAGAGTTCAACCACTGGGGAAGAGTTTGGGTTGAAATAGTAATAATACGAAACTTAAAAAGCAAGGCAATTGTTAACACTAGGGAAAACGAAAAGTGGAGCAGGGAAGGAGAAGTAATTATTATTACTCATCATTAATTTAAGGCCCAGCTATGAACAAGATTTACATAATAATGGTCAGAAAAAAAAAAACAACACAGATCTACCCTAAGTTATGTTCTGCTTATAATGGGAATAGAAAGCATAAGCTTGTAAAAGGAGATGAAAGAGCGGATAAGAGCTAAGTGTGTCTTCCTCAGTGGAAAGCCATTAGTAATTCCTCAACCTCAAGACAATGTTGTATTTAGATATCGAGATGTAAGTGCCAAAAGAATGTGTCAAGGAGTTTAAAATGAAAGCCACTGGGGAAAGAACAAGAAAGAATAAGGGGATGGAGTCAGCTAGGCTTTTGTTTTTGTTACAAATCTTTTGACTCTTATGTGTATATGTAGTATATATAATTTTAGAATAAATTACATACATAATTTTATATGTAACTATAAAAAATAAAATATGTATAACTATTTAAAAAGACAAAAAATATTGTGAAACATTCTGTTTATCAAGTTACTACAGATTAAGCATCCCTAATCTGAAAATCCAGATTAGAATTTTTTTTTCTAAAGCCCAAATCCTTCACAATCTGACAGCACTGACATGGCTCCACAAGGCTAGCATAAGAGGTGCCACAAGTAGAAAATTCTACACCTGACCTCACGTGATAGATGAAAGACATGACATTGCAATATGAAAATATTGTAGAAAATCGCCTTCAGGATCTGTGTACAAAGTATATAGAAACATAAATGATTTTTTAAAATAATGATTTATTTAATTACTTATTATTATTGAAGAATTATTTTTTTATTCATTGCTATTATTTTATTTTTAAATTTTTTTGAAATTGACCAGAAGGAGAGAGAGAGAAGGAAAGTGAGAAAATGAGCTGCCAGGTTCGGGACTCAAACCACGGTCAGTCATGTGGGTGTCCAGCCACCTTAACCACCACACCCCCTGCCAGCCCCTATTATTATTTTTTTTTCACATGAGTTTTGCCAGAGAAAGACATACACATACAAAAAAAGAAAAAGAGAGAGAGAGAGAGAGAGAGAGAAGGAGAGTAAAAAAGCAAGCTGCCAGGTCTGGATCTTGAACCATGGTTAGTCATGTGGGAAGTCCAGTGCCTTAACCACCATGCCACCTGCCAGCTCAAAATATAAATGATTTTTATGTTTAGTTTCTACCCCATTGCCAAGATATCTTCTATGTACATGCAAATATTCTAAAATTTGTTTGAAAATTGAAATCTGAAACACTTCTGGTTCTAAGAATTTTAGATGGTGAATACTTGATCTTTACATATTTTAAAAATTCTTCTTTATTATCAATCTATAGGTAAATACAGAGGTATATCAGATTTTTTTCTTTTTTTTAAGATAGAGATTTTTGGCTATAGGGCGCCTGTACTTGCCAATGAGTCAGAGAAACAGAAAGATAGAAAGCGAGAAATCACCCCCCATAGAAGATGGCCACACTGCAATCCCTTCTCCTCTGTTCTCCTCTCAGGATTTAGGGCATACACACACATGCACCTAGCATGAGTTTTAAGCCACTGGGTGCGAGACTCAAACCGCAGTTAACTACGTGGGAGTCTAGTGACGTAACCATTACTCCCTCTGCTGGGCCCAGTAGATATGAACTTGGCACTTGAAAACATTAAAAAATCTGCTCTCATATTAAATTTTTAGTACGTTTAGGGTTATGTGATAATTTTCTCAGCATATGTAAGTGCTGATTCCAAGCATTTTTTTTACCAACTTCGTTTCACAACACTGGTGGTAAAAGAAAGTACTCACCAGCTCTAGCGGGCTGAGACGTGTGCCAGAGATAGGCCTGGAATCAGATGACTCAAAACTGGACGCATGAAGGCTAGCATAAGAGATGGTGAAGAACGTTAGTTGGTGAAGACTTTATTTCTGGCATAGACTAGTTAACTCTAGCTGGTAAGCGAGCAGTAACATCCAAGTCATAATCCGTGAAGAAAGAGCAACTCAAAACCGTTCCAGCATTTGGCGCAGTGTGCTAGCACGCGCTGGTTCACACTACTGCCTGGCAGGCTGAAGTAGGAGGACCATGGCATAGTGAAACCCTGTCTAAAAGAGAGCTCAATCATTTCATTAAAACATTTCATTAACAAGTCTTTCTACTACTTTTAGAAAGATTAAAAAGATTGAATAATGGGAACCAGCAGTTAGCGTAATAGCTATGTCGCTGGACTCCCACATAGTCGACCGCGGTTCGTGTCCCGGACCCGGTGGCTTAAAACTCACGCCGGGCGCGTGTGCGTGCGTGCCCAAGATCCCGAGAGGAGAATGGAGGAGAAGGGATTGTGGCGTGACCATCTCCCCTGGGGAATGATTTCTCGCTTTCTGTCTCTATGTCTCTCTCTGTCTGTCTGGCGAGCGCACGTGCCCTATAGCGAAAACCTCTCAAAAAAAAAAAAAAAGATTGAATAATGAAAATAACCACATACAGTGACTTTAAAAAAAAGTTTTGTTCCTGTTACTTTATAAAGTTGGTAAGGCAGTTACTACTCTAACCATTTCATTCTAGTCTAACTTCCTGGATTCAAGGTCTGGAATTATCATTAAGAATCTTGTGGAACTGGCAGGTGGCATGGTGGTTAAGGGCACTGGACTCCCACATGAGAAACCACAGTTTGAGTCCCAGACCTGGCAACTTACTTACTTTCTCTCTCACTCACACTTTCTCACTTTCACTCTGTCCCTCTCTGATCAAATTAAAATAAATAAATAAAGTTAAATAAAATAATTCTTACCAAAAAAAAAAAAAAAGAATGTTGAACAAAAGTCAAACTTTAAAAAACAAGTATTAGGGGTCACCTGGTGGCATGGTGATTAGGGCACCACGTGGCTAACTGAAAGTCCTGGACCTGGAGGCTTGCTTTCTCACTTTCCCTTTCTCTCTCTTGTCTCTCTCTCTGACAATCACATGTGTCCTATAGCAAATTTTAAAATAATAATAAATAAAATGAAATAAATAGTTCTTAAAAAAAGTATCTTGAGATCAGTTAATGTAATTTATAACACAAACAGGTGAAAGAAGAAAAAAAATCACATGACTGTATCAAGAGATAGAGAAAAGGTATTTGATAAAATTTAATGCTAATCCATGATATATTAAAAAAAAAAAAAAGCTTCAGTAAGCCAGACATAGATACTCTTCGACTTCATAAAAAATAACTGCAAAAAACCTACTGTTAACAGGTCCTCAGAGAAAGCATGATGCATGTTTGCATAGAAAAATATGTCATCCCTTTTCCAACAATCCAATAGTTTATGGTGAGAAATCTTAGGCTGTTCCACCAAGGTGGGAAATAAGGATTTCCCTTTCACCATTGTTTTTCAATATCATACTAGAAATTCTAGCTAATGCAATAAGAGAAAAGAAAAGCAAAAAACAGATTGGAAAGAAAGCAATCCAACTGTCTTTATTTGCAGTGATATGATCATCCATGTAAACAGTCCTAAAGAAAGGTCCAATTAGCAATTATAGCAGGGCTGCAGGATGTAAAGTTAATACGAGAATCCAGAAACCCCCTAGAACGAATTAGCAGTGACAGCAGGGCTGCAGGATATAAGGTTAATATTGAAATCCAGTTGCTTTCCTGAATACCAGCAATGAGCAAAAGGAAAGTGAAATGAAAACACAATACCATTTACAGTAATACCCCCCAAAACAATACTTAGGTATTAACCTAACAAATTATTGTGTTGTCAGAAAAGTCAAGACATATTTTTCTGTTTTTCTATGCAAATATGCATCATGCCTTTCCTGAAAACCTAATATATACAAGATATATATGAAGAAAACTACAAAACTCAATGAAAGAACTAAATTAATGGAAAAGTATTCAACTGTTATGGATTATGAAGATTTAATATTGTCAAGATGTCCGTTTTTCTCACCTTGACCTATAGATTCAATGCAATTCCAATTAAAATTCTAGCAAGTAATTTTGTGGATATCAACAAACTGATTCTCAAGTTTACATGGAAGAGCAAAAGACTCACAATAGCCATCACAATATCAAGGAGAACAAAGCTGGAAGACTGACTCTATTTTAAGACTTACTGTAAAGCTACAGTAATCAAGATAGTGTGATATTGGCAAAAGAACAGGTAAACAGATCAATGGAACAGAATAGAGAGCCCAGAAATATACCACGTAAGTTAACCGATCTTTGACAAAAGAGCAAAGGCAATAAATAAGACAATACTATTAAGTGCTAAAAAGAAATAAACTATCAGCCAGGAAAAATCGTGGAGAAAAATTAAATGCATATTATTAAGGGAGAGAATGTGTTTGCAAAGGCAATGTGCTGTGTGCTTCCAACTGTGACATTTTGGAAAGGCAGAACTGCAGAGATAGCAAGAAGATCAGACTGCGGAAAGGAGGAAAAATGGGCAGAGCACAGGATTTTTAGCAGGGAAACTACTCTGTATGATGCTGAAATAGTGGATACGGGTCATTATATATTTGTCCAAACACGGAATGTCCAACATCAAGAGTGAATCCTAATATCACCTACGAGGTTTGGGTGAGGATGTGTCAGTACAGGGTCATCGGAGGTAACAAACACACCACTCTGGGGCAGGGGGTTGATGATGGAGGGGCTGTGTGTGTGCAAGGGCAGGGTTTGTAGGAAAATCTCTGAACCGTCCTCAATTTTGCTGTGACTCTAAAACTGTGCAAAAAAAAATTAAGCCTATGTAAGAAACCAACTATTCCTAACTAGAAATTACTAGAATATCTGAGTGTACATGAAAGTGAAGAGTCATATACCTGAAAGAGGAGGGAGGTCTATTTTCTGGTGTTCTTGAAGATGCAGGTCCAAACAATTTTCTTTGGTCTTCCTGCGGGGTGAAAGGCCTTTGGGTTCGAACTGTCCTTAACGCATTTCGTGCTTCGTTGATGATTTCCACGCTGGTCTTCTGCTTGGATATGGAGGGTCGATAAAATGGATCCAGTTTTTCTAACTTTTTATCATTTGGAGACAACATCTTTCCTTCTAAAGTAAAACGTTCCTCAGGTAGTCACCACACCCTACAATTACATAATACCAAAAAAAAAGAAGAAGAAAAATCAACAATTTTTATCCAGTACTTTAGAAAGAAGTGCTTATACCCATGAATATATTAAGCCATTCCTCTTTGTTAAACTTGAAAAAAAAAAAAGTAAATGATGTTTAATTAAGAATTCACAAAACAGGGCTGGCCAGGTGGCACAGGCAACAATTCAGTGCTCAAGTGATACTGGATCAATATGACAGGTTGTGGGTTCAGTTCCCCTGTCCACCTGTATGTGCCCATGATCATTTATTATTATTATTATTATTATTATTTTTATTTTTATTATTATTATTTTAAGAGAGTTTTTTGCTATAGGGTGCATGTGCTCACTAGAAAGACAGAGAGACAGAAAGAGAGAAATTGCCCCCCAGGGGGATGGCCACTCCTCAATCCCTTCTCATTCATTCTCCTCTCAGGATCTTGGGCAGGCACACACACGTGCCCAGCATAAGTTTAAGCCACCGGGTCTGGGACTCAAACTCAGTCAACTACGTGGGAGTCCAGCAACATAACTATTATGCCATCTGCTGGGCCCCCCATGATCTTGACTGGTTGGGAAGGCTGGCGGGGGGGGGGAATCATGCGTGAGACACTGTTGGAGGTGCTCGTCTCTTCCTCTCACATGAAAAAAAATTAACTTTAAGAATAATTTTTTAAAGAAAAAAAGACTAGCAAAAAAACTAAAGAAAAAATTTTAAAATTCACCAAGCAGTAACAAGATAAGAATAGAAAAACAGTTCTCAAAAATATAGGTTGCACAGTTGTTTTTATACACAACTGAGGGAAAAGATATGCAGGAAAGAAATCCAGGACAAAAGCTAAACCTGAAGAGGAAGAAGATAAATATAACTCATAAAAGAAGACAGAAGAGGAAGAGAGAATCGTCTGAAACTCCTCAACCCACAAAAAAAAAAGCACTGCAGGTTCTGCTAAAAATTTTTAACAGAAGTTTTCTTTCCTTCTCCACTGCCCTCCACACAAAACATGAGTACAAGGTTAAATTTTAGACAGATGGGGCCTAGTTCCAAACATTTGCTTTTACAACAAACCCCCAAAATTGGTTCAATCCCATGTTTCTACATGATCTGAGTGAACTGATTCAAATCACCTTCAAATTGAGATAATGTTTTAGATGAGTAAATATCACATATCAATACTGAATGATCCTTTCCCCACCTTCCTTCCTCGAATGCAGACACTTCTCACATATTGATGTGCCCCAGGGAGATTTTAAAAACTTTATTCTAATTAGTATATGGTACTAAGTATTCATTTCTTTAAAAATCAAAATGAAACAAAACAAAAAAAATCCTTTAACCCCACAATCTCATATCTCTAGAGAGGCAGAAGTTTATAAATTAGTCACATATTTTTGTTGTCCAATTTTAGAACAATTTCCATAAAAAAGGAAGTTGTTTTGTAACATTATGGCCAAGGAAACCAAAAAGACTCTATTTCTGTGAATAGAATCAATAGGTGATTGCACAGACATGTAAAAACTTACTATATTTCACTATATTATGATTCTATACATTGAGTTGCTACATAACAACAGACCGTAAGAACATTTGTTTAGTTCTATCCAGATCCCCCCACCCTAGGAATTTCTGGGGGAAAATAAGATAAAAACTACAAACAATACATCAATCTTTTCATATGGAGATGCCAGGTGTTGCGTTAAAACAGTAAAAAGTTGCTAAGTAAGTGATTGATAAGGATTTTAAATTTAGGCAAGATCTCTAAAATTATGTACAGTAATACAACTACCAAAAATGTCTTCATTCTGGGGCTGGCAAGTGGCATGGTGGTTAAAGGCGCTAGACGTCCACAAGGCCGACCACAGTTCAAGTCTCGGACCTGGTGGCTTGCTTTCTCACTTCCTCTCTCTCTGTCTCTCTCTGACCAAACTGGAAAATAATAATGATAATAAAAATAAATAAAGTTAAATAAAATAATTCTTTTTTTAAAAAAATCTTCATTCTAATACTTCTGATATAATTGGCTCTTTATTTAAAAAAAAAACTCAAGGCCAGCAGATGGAGTAGTGGTCATGTAGCTGGATTCCCATATGTCCAAACACAGTTCAAGACCCAGACTGAGTAGCTTGAAAATCACTCCAGGCATGTGTGCATGCATGCCCAAGATCCCAGGAGGAGAATGGATTGTGGTGTGGCCATCCCCCCAGAAGCGATTTCTCACTTTCCCTTTCACTGTCTCTATGTCCCCCCCCACCACCCAG
>NW_006160040.1:4346414-4347642 GCF_000334495.1 Tupaia belangeri chinensis | reverse complement strand
CCCTACAGCAGAAACCTTGTTAAAAAATGTAAAAACTTTAGAAAAGACTCAAGACCCAGCTGTGGTGGCATACTATTCAGACACTGTGCTCTGCAAGTTAGGACCACATGGGAGACCTGAGTTCAATTCCCAGTCTAACCTAAAATTGGGCATGGTGGCAGGCACCTTATATAATCAGGAGGCTGAGGCAGGAGAACTGCAAGTTTGAGGCTGGCCTGGACAATATAGCAAGAGCCTGTCTGAAAGGAAACAGGTGGGGTGGTATGCTCGGGAATCCCAGCTGGGAGGCTGAGACACTGTAACCCAGCCAGACCCAGCAAGACCCAGCCAGACTCTGCTATACTCTGCTTTAAAAACGAAACAAAATGAAACAAACAAAAAAAAACCCTCAGTGCTAACCATTAAAAAAATTCTAAGTGTTTTACGTATATACATACATATGTGTATTATTTTTGGAAGAATATAAATGTAGTCCCACCATATCTATACCCCCCACCCCCCACCCCCCACGGGGATGGCTATGCCACAATTCTTTCTCCGCCTGCACATGCACCTGATGTGAGTTTGAGCCGCCAGGTCCGAGACTCGAACCACAGAAGACTATGTGGGAGTCCAGCAACTTAACTATTATGCCATCTGCTGGTACTGTCTAATTTATATGGCCATGACAAGTCTGTTGGTTTGTTTTTAAAACAGTCACAGTAAGAAATGATGCCACTGGGAACCAGCAGTTAGCATAATGGCTATGTCGCTGGACTCCCACGTAGTCGACCGCGGTTCGCGTCCTGGACCCGGTGGCTTAAAACTCACGCTGGGCGCGTGTGCGTGCGTGCCCAAGATCCCGAGAGGAGAATGGAGGAGAAGGGATTGCAGCGTGACCATCCCCCCTGGGGGGAGATTTCTCGCTTTCTGTCTCTAATGTCTCTCTCTGTCTGTCTGGCGAGCGCACGCGCCCTACAGTGAAAATCTCTCAAAAAAAAAAAAAAAAAAAGAAATGATGCCACTAAGTGAGAAGTTTCTGTACCTTGAACAAGTTTCTTCTAGAGCCTAAATCAGGTTTGCCACTCCTGTGGCCTCACGTGGCACTAATAAATCTAGACTATCTAAACGTAATCTGGCAGACTTAATAAAGACTAAAGAAAGTGTGTGTGGAGTAATAATGGACTGCCATTCCTCCCGGAAAGTGCTCTCTGGCTGTCTTTTAATTTGCATTGAAAGCTACACTCTT
>NW_006160040.1:4333569-4346395 GCF_000334495.1 Tupaia belangeri chinensis | reverse complement strand
AATATTTATTTTGGCCAAATTCTAAGAATTGTGTAAATTATTTGGGCATATAAGAATTTAGTCTGACCAATGGCAGACACAAAGTAGATAATGGTCTTGAGAATGTCTTTGTAAATTTTAACCACAAATTCTAATTCAGTTTTCTCTAGTTCTCTCCCTTTCTCTTTCCTCATAAATCTCACTTTAACAATTATATTATGGGAAACTGGTACAATAATGTAAAATTTCCACAGCTAATCTATCATGATTATATTATTATTAATATATTATCAAAGAAATCAAACATGGGAATGCTTAATGAAATAAATTAAGTGAGTTAGAAGTGGGTTTGGGGACAGGGTTTTTTCTTTATACTGGTTAAATCACAAATTATTAGAGATTGGTTTTTGCCAACTTGCAAAAGATTCACTTAGCGTTTGAAAGCCTGTCTTCTTGTAGTGGAGCATACCTGAACAACGATGTAATGGGACCACAAACAGTTTAACTTTGCGAAACTTTCCTGGCAACTGAAACAGATCCATTCAGCTATTGTAGTATTGATTAACTGTTTCCTATGTGCGAAGCCCTCTGCTTCCATCTCTTGGAGCACAGAGAGAAGTGAAATACTGACTCCATTCTCAGGCAAGACAGGCCGCTGGTGCTAGCTAAACACTTTAATCCCAAGCACTGTACTATATACTCTTTAGTACTTCATCTTAATTAGTCCTGACAACAATTTTATGAGGTAAAGTCCCAAGCAAAAACAAATAAAAAAGTTATGACCTACATCCAGAGATGATATTCAAACTATTACCTATGAAGGGAGAGGAGACAGGGAGATGGGGTATTCAGTGCCCTTGGGGCTGCAACCATTTAACTGTGAATACAGAGGCACACCAATATTTCCATAACAGGAGCAGCCCTCTTGCTGTGTACCAGCTGCGTATTGGCTCTGCTTATTCCCAAGTGATTTTAATACAAGGAAGAAACTGATGGTGTCAAGGGAAAAAAAAAATAGAGATAAATTACCGTGTGATTGAAAAGGAGAAAATATTTTTGTTTAGGAGAGGACATCAGGTAGCCTTCCTGGAGGAGGTGATGCTTGAGCCAGGTTCTGACATATGAGCTAAATTTGAACAAGTGACAATGACTACGTGAGGACTGGAGCTGAGAATAAAGTGCCAACAGTCAGTAAGTGAGCCAAGGTAGAGTATCAGGAACATTTTGATGAATAGATGACAGATTCTGAGGGATGATGTGGCCTACTCCAAAAGGACAGGAAGGGAAGGAGGGGAAAGTGATGAAGTCAGAGAGTTCTTACAGAATCACCAGCTGACTCTTAGAGGTCACTGTCTCAGGAAAGCTTCCTGCCTCTGCCACCCTCCTAGCCAGAATTAAGGCTCCACAAGTCCTCGGTAGCCTTTGTCACTATGCCCTCCTACTGATAGAACTGCCCGTGCCTCTATCTGGAGTCACCCCACCAGCCTCAGAGCTCCCACCCTCCACGTGAGGGATCACAGAAGGACATTTTCAAACTAAGACTGGAACTAAGACTTCTAGACAAAGGCTACACTGCTTCTTCCATTGGAGATGTTAGGGATAGTGAATTATGGACGTATATTGGAGTGTATTTCAAATTGCATCTGATTCTTGATGCCATGAGGTAACGTAAGTTCAAAGTTAGCCCTCTTTCCTCCTGCCTTCGGGATGGCTGGCGTGGAATAGGACTCGGAAGCTGTGACCAGAGTGGAGCATGGGAAGCCTGATACGCAGAAGTGAATACAGAGGTAGGGGGAGATGAGAACAAGTGAAACGCGCTGGGAACAGAAAAACCGAACAGGACTGGCATCTGAGAGCACGAGAAGCCAGTGGCAACACTGGGCAAGGGACGCTTTAAAAGAAACAGGAGGAAAAACAGACTTCAAAGGGAAGGAAGAGGCTGAGTTCTGCCTTACATTACACTGTCCTGAGTCTGCGGCGTGCACAGGACCACTGTAAGATGAAGACCATCAGCAGCAGGAAATGGTTCACTGAACTTTTCTATCGTTTTTAATTTTTGTAGGACGCATATGCTTGCTACAAAAAGATGTAGGGAGAGAGGAAAAAGGAAAGTGAGAAATCGCTCCTCTAGGGGGGAATGGCTGCATCATAATCCCGTCTCCTCCAGTTTCATCTTAAGATTTTGCACATCCATGCACATGCCCCCAATGTCATTTTCCTTTTTTTTTTTTTTTTTAGTTTTTTTTTAGTTTTTTTTACCACAGGGCACATTTGCCCACCAGAGAGAAACATAGAGAAGCAGTGAGAGGGAAAGTGAGAAATCACTCCCCAGGCTGGATGGCCAGGCTGCAATCCTTCTCCTCCTGGGATTTGGGCACCAGTGCCTGGCATCATTTCAGGCCTCCAGGTCTAGGATTTGAACTGTGGTCAGCCATGAGGGAGTCCAGGGCCTTAACCACATCACCTGCTGACCAGACACCGAACCTTTTAAAAACAAGATATTTCTATTGGTTTGGGGGACTTTTTTAAATAAAATATGTCATTTGTTTGGGGGAAATGTCAGAGTTACAACTTATGGACGTTTATATCTAATCTTTAAAAACACCTGTCTTTATCTTTGCTGCTTAATAGCCAGAGCCTTCGGGTAATGCAGCATGACACTATAAGAATGTCAGCACAGGGAACAGGCTGGCTGTCTCTACACTCTGTTCCCTGAAAGTCAAATACTCAGGACCCTTTCCACAATTCTGAAATTACTTTTATGATCATACGACCACCAACAGAGGCATGGCTAAATTCTTAGGTGCTGGAGTAAGGGTTTGAATCCTGACAGTTCACCACTGTGGGACCTTAGGCAAGCTGGCTAACATCTCTAAGCCTCAATTTCCTCATCTGTAAAACATGGATAGTAATAATAATTATGGTAATGATAGGATTGTTTGAAGAATTAAATAAAATAATAATCCATGTAAAGTGCTTTTGATATGGTGAGTGGCCCTTAAAAAATATTTACGATTACTGCCCAAACACTGTGTTATAAAGAGATACAGTTAAGGGACCAGCAGTTGGCTTAATGGCTATGTCGCTGGACTTGCATGTATTTAACCGCGGTTTGAGTCCTGGACCCAGTGGATTAAACTCATGTGGGGCACATGTGCGTGAATGCCCAAGATCCTGAGAGGAGAATGGAGGAAAAGGGATTGCAGCATGGCCATCTCCCCTGGAAGGGGGTGATTTCTCACTTTCTATATCTCTGTCTTTCTGGCGAGCACACGGGCCCTATAGCAAAAACATCTCCAAAAAAATTATAATAAAAAATTTTAAAAAGAGATACGGTTAAAAAAATTTCTGAATAAAAAACTGCATTTTAAAAAACAAATTGCAGAAGAGAAAATGACGTGTGTTCCATGTTTTCACACATTTCACAAGTTTTCAAATTTAAATTTATGACACCAGAAAACTTTAATTAATCATTTAATTGCCTATCAGCTGGGCCAAATCCCCATCAACGACTAACTAGAATCTTTTAGATTCACAAACTAGGTTTCAAATGAAAATGCTGATGCTTTTCTATCAAGTAAAAATAATTCTACATCAGGGCAGGATGTAAGACCTGCTGTGATCATCATGGGAATGGACCATAAAAAACATCAAGTGTCCACACAAAGTATTTCAACATACATTATTGTTACACATTTCTTTATCGAAGAAAACTGTTGTCTAGAAGAGCGCAGGTACAAGCTGACCTTGGCCGGTTCTACAAAGTCCTTTAGTCTACCACTCTCTCATTCAACAAATACGACGGACCTCCTACTAAGCACCACGCATTGGGCTCAGTGTACAGAACTCAAGACGGCCGCGCAGACCCCGGACGGCGTGCACAAGCCACTCTCGTCGCCCCTCTCTGCCATCCAAGGACAAAGGTGGAGGCTACAGGAAGGGTCCCCGGTGAACCGGCGGGGAGAGCCTCACCTCCCGCACCGACAGCGGGTCCCCGGCTCTTGGCAATGCAATACCGGTTCGTCCAGGCCACGGCGAGTCCAGCAGCATTCTCACCCAACCCGCCCTCCCTCCCTCCAGCTCCCGCAGGCTGGCCGGCGTCTCCATGGTAACTGTACACAAACTACCTCCTGCCGCGGCCGGGCCGCCAGCCTGCACAGGCAGACCGCTACACGGCGGGCAGCGGCAGAATAAGTTGGAAGTGGGCGCAAAGAAGAGGGCTTCTGGCCTGACCCAAAGCACCTGCGATGCGCGATGGAGACAGTAAGCGCTACGGTAGTTCAGCTCATCCTCCCGCTTTCCCGAGGCAGTGGCGGCAGCAGCGACGGCGACGAAGAGGGCGGGGCGGGGCGGGGAGGGGCCGAGCGGTCTCCGGACGCCTCCCGGCCGCTGGGCCAGCGCCAGTCCCAATCACGCATGCGTAGAAGTGTCGATATGTGGTGGGGGTAGGGGATCTGGGCGGAGCCTGCGAGGGCGGGGGCGGGGCTTGCGAGGACGCAGTAAAGAGAGGGAAGGGGCTGGAGCTCCGCGTAGGAGAGGCCTGGTGGGGAGCCTGTCCCTTCTAAATGGGCAATTGGACCGATTCGCGTTTGTTGAGCACCTGCGAAATCTCAGGTGCGCTACTAACTAGGCAGGACTGCAGCTTAAAGCTCGGGAGTCAAAGTCAGGGTTATTGGTTCAGACCGATTGAAGCTTTGCAATCTGGAACCAGTTGCTTAACCTCTCCGTGGTCTCTTATAGAAGGTGCAGAAAAATACAATAGAAGTACTTAGCTAGGTCTCAGGCTGAACAAGAAAATAGACTATCGTGCTATGCACGTGGCAATCAACGTTTGATCAACTGCTTGCTAGTATTAAGGCCTTGCACTTGTTCCACACTTCAGAGTTTACAAAGGATATTCAGGGATCTTAATCTCTCAGAGCGCTCCCCCCTCTGTCTCTGAGGTAGCCAGTCTGGGCCCCCATTCACAGGAGCAGAACGAGGGAGGGGTAGAGCGAGATTCAAGCCACGTCCGCAACCCATCATTTTTTGTTCATACTAAGTTATCATAGTTGAACGGCAAAAGAACCCCATTTATATGTTTCTAGTTTAAATTCTGTTCTCTATTAGACTGTTCAGCAACACTTTACAGTGTTAAATACAACTGAGACCATAATCACTCTCCGTTCAGGTTTGTACCACGTGTTACAAATATGAGGATTTTTCAGCTGAAGTGTTGTTGTCAACATTGGAAAAATGCCACGTCCCTTGGTGCTAAGTATCTTGTAAAGAATAATTAAGTTGAAAATATTTTTGAGCATGTACTCTGTGTAAGGCATTGTGCTAGGTTGGAAATAGTAGTCATCTGAACTAAAGGAAGTATCCTTCAAAGCACCATCAGGATTTCACAGCAGATAATAAACACTCATTAGTTGATTTGGTAATTTTTTAGGACCTAAAATGAAATATTTGTATTTTCAAAGGACTCGACATGAATTATTATATCAGTAAGTCCCATTTATAGCCACTGGCCTCCATTGTGCAGAGACCTTTACCTGCTTCAAATAAAACCATAACTAGTCTTTTGAAATCACGACCTGTGAGATGGGATAAAATCTGACTTTATTTTGGTGTCACTGCCATGTGTGCATATGTGTGTGTATGGGGGGTTAGTGTTTTAAATACGGCCCTGCTGTGTTGCAGTCCTCCTGCCTCAGCAGTAGCTGGGACCACAGGTGCATGCCTGGCGTTTTAGGGTGGGCCAGGAATGGAACCTGGACCTCCTTGGTAGCCCTTGGCATGCCAAGCAGCAGTGTCCAGCAGGGCTACAGCAGCTGGGCCCCCTTGCTGCCATTTCCCACTGTATTCAGTGTTAGTTAGTTTCTCCTCTCCCCAGATAGAAAACTGGGTGGAGCCCTTGAATTTCCTGCTCACTTTTAGGTAACCAATAGTCTGTGGTAGCTAAGTCTCAACCAGCGTTTTGTTTTGAAATTGTAATATTGAGTGCAAAATAAAAATAAATGCATTGGACTTTACTTAAAAGTAGGTCTTTTCCCCCTATCCCTACCTCAGGCTTAACACCTGTAGTTTGTCTTCCCAGAGGAATGCAGTTGGCTTAAGGTCACACTTCCCTATTACCTAGAGGCTGTTTAAGACCCAGCTTTGGGGACCAGCAGATGCCGTAATGACTGCGTTGCTGGACTCCCATGTAGTTGACTGTGGTTCGAGTCCTGGAGCCGGTGGCTTCAACTCACGCTGGGCACGTGTGCGTGCATGCCCAAGATCCCAAGAGGAAAATGGAGGAGATGGGATTGCGGTGTGGCCATCCCCCCTGGGGGGTGATTTCTCACTTTCTGTCTCTCTTTCTCTTTCTTGGTACGTGCACATACCCTTTAGCAAAAACATCTCAGGGGTGGGGGGGAAGACGCAGCTTGGGTCAAAGTGGACAATGAAGAGCAAAAAAAAAGAGGCAAGGAGTTGGAACACTTGTCCTGAAGTTGAATGACTTCTACTTTTTTTTTTTTTTTAATGATAGCGTGTGTACACACATAAGAGAAATAGAGAGAAAGCATCTTTGACAGGATCCAAACAAGCCATCATCCCTTCTAGCTGACTATGCTGACCTATGGTTACAATTTAAGACTCGAGTGGGTCTTTCCTGGGTCCTTTAGAGTTTCCCCCTGTGGGAGGGACCTCTCTCCTAGGGACTCTTGACAAAAGTAGATTCAGTGCTATTCTGCTGGGTGCTTGTGATTCATTTCCTATCTCTAGAAGTCCAAGGTTCATTCCAGCTTCCACCACCCCTTTACATGGGTCCCAAGGGAAACCCCACACATCTGCTGCCCTACTGACTCAGGGAGCATGGGCCTATCCCAGTGTAGCTCCCTGGAGGATGGTAGTTAGCTCTCCAAGGAGTGAGGCAATCTCCGTTCTCTGGCCACCTGACTGCAGTCTCGGCAGCCCTTCCCCTGGGAAGCTCTTCTCACTGGGTTGAGATAAAGGAGGTTTCTTCTCATGCTTCTTTCTCCAAAGAAATTTCCTCATTCTCTCCCTCTACTTTCTGGCCCCTTATTGTGAGCCTCAGTCTGGGAGAGGGGTCCAGAATTGCGCCGGGGGTCTGTATGTTCCTTTGTAACTTGCCCCATGGAGATTGTCTCATCTTCACTTGGAACTGATACAATGAGTCATCAGAAAAGTCACAATGCATTTTTGCATCGAGAAACACAGCATGACTTTTCCGATGACCCAGTAAGATGTCAGCTTACAAACCTGTTGCAGAGCCTATTACCAGCTACGGTCTTGCACCTTAGGAGCTTGCTCTAAAACAACCTCATAAGCCCACGGTTAGAACCTGAAGCAGGCCAGCCCAAGCAGCCAGGAAATGTATGCCAGGTAAGTTAGGATGACTGAAAAGAATGCCAAGGGCAGAATTATAGGAAGCGGTTATTTGAAGCAATAATGTACAGTTTATCTCACTGAAGGACCTTATCTGAGAAATTATTTATGTTATTACAGCAATGGCAAGTAAACTGATCTGGATGTTTCTCCATGGTGATCTGATGGCTAGTTTGCATTTAGAATTTAACATAGTTGAGCTTCATAATGGAATTATTTTAGATACATAAAATTGTTGACATGTTTCATAACCCCTACATTAAAAAGGGAGATAAAATATTAATTCTAAATATCCAACATTTATAAAATACTTTATAGTTCCCAATCAAGTTTATTTGGAACAATCTTTGAATTGGCAGAGGGCATATGTGCTTGCCAGAGAGAGAGAGAGAGGGAGGAGAGATAAAGCACCTCCCAATGGGACACAGTCATATTACAATCTCTTTTTCTCCATCCCTTCAGGACTTTGGGCTGCATGCACATGTGGAGTGTTTTTTAAGTTACTGGGGCCAGGATTCAAACCATGGTTGGCCATGTGGGATCCGGGTCTCTTAACCACTAGGCTGCAGGGCCAGCTCAAAACATTTTCAAAAAATTTACCCATTTACATCTTCTATAACAGAGAGAGGTAGGCACCTGCAAGAGTGTCTCCATGCTATGACCCACTCCTAGCCTCAAGGATGGGCATGCATAGGCTCACATACCCCCAGGCATGTACAGAGAGACCTTAGAACGTGAACCCAGACCTTCCCTGTATGCCCAGTTACATTTGGCTCCTGAAACATTTCATTTCTACTTTTCCATCCAGTGTTTAAAATAAGCCTGAGAAATAGTTGAGAAACTATTATCCTGATTTGAGAGTGGAGAAAACTGAGTTTCGATGAGGTTAAGTGACCTGCCCACAATGACAGTTAGGACCTGGTGCCCTTTTTTTAAAAAAAATATTTATTTATTTAATTTGTTATTATTATTTTTTAATTTGACCAGAGAGAGACAGCGACAGAAAGAAAGGGAAAGTAGGAAAACATGCCACCAGGTCCAGGACTTGAACCACAGTTAGCCATGTGAGAATCCAACGTTTTAACCACCTTGCCACCTGCCAGCCCCCGAAAGACGAACTGATGCTCTTGATGCCCACATCCTGCATGCCGTCCTGCCACTGTTCATGGATAAATATAATTTGTCAGGCTGAGGCTTCCTGTCCACAACACTGAGAGGTATTTCCTAGACTGCTGGAGCTGTTAAGATAGGCTTTTTATTTTCTCCTCTCAGTTTTCCCAGCATATACCCAGGATCAGGAGGAACTTAAGAATCTACATTCACCTGAAAATACCGGTTGAATTTCTGGATTTTGAGTTAAGGTGAGGATTATATAGGCAGTAGATTGTAATGATATAATCTACATGCTTGGATGCAAAAATACAACAAAATAATGACGCTTTTCACCTGTAGCCTCTACCAGTGTATTTTACAGTTTACATTGTAGTTTACATCACACATACATCATATCTAATATCTTTAGCTCATCTTGATTCATTTACTAGTGGTATTTTTCAAAAGATACAGGTTAAACGAATACTTCTTCCTTTTATTGAAAACATCTTTACTGTATGGCATGTGCACTCAGCAGAGATGCAGACGGGGAAAGTGAGAAATTCCTTGCCATCACCACCCCAAAGAAGATGGCCATGCTACAATCCCTTCTCCTCCATTCTCCCCTTGAGATTTTGGACATGCATGCACACACACATGCCTGGTATGTTTTTCAAGCTGCCAGGTCTGGGACTTGAACTACAGAGTCTGCCATGTGGAATCTCCCTGCTGGCTCTACATGAATACTTCTTTAATGTTTACAGTCCCCTGGCCCCTGATGATTTTTATGACTATAACAGATATGTGGTTCATAGGGGAAAAAATTGCTTCTGGTATGGGATAAAAGTTACCAATTTAGAATTCTAATACTCACTTCAGCACACTTTCTGCTTTCATCGATATGGAATCTGGGTGCTTTAATTATATTTATCATGCAATCTCTGTGAAGAGTTCATCAAATTGATAGCTCATGAAATCTTTGCATATAAATTTAAAGGTACAAATACATTAAAATGTAACTTGGTGCAAATTTACAATGCAATGAAAACTAACTGACTTTATAAAACCGGATAAACACAAGACTATGGAATTGTCTTACCATATATCAGTTGAAAGTTATAGAAAAATCCTCCATTTACTGGGGCTCAGTTGTCACCTGTGTACCTCATGTATTATTTTTTTTTCAGCATATCATTCTCACCACATCCACCACCCCAGGCCATGTCCTCTACAGACCAGTCAAGTTGTTAGCAGGGATGTTAATGAATGAGGGTTCATTTAGTTACCAACTGATTACAAAGAGTCTCTAACTACAAATTGCATTGGTGGGCAGGGGGTTCTAGTTGTTAGGGTGTGAGTCAGTAGGACTGGCTCTGAATTGATTCATCCTAAACCACGGCTGAAGTACCTCCCATAAGTTAAAAAAGACCCACTAAGACCATCAGAAACTATCTTTCTGTTGTTGCTGTCCAACTCACCCATGAGATATTACTAGGTGAGCATGCATGCCTGTATCTATCAGAACCCTGGGCTGCATCAAAATACCATTAAACACCAGGGGCACATATTGTTTGGTTTAACAATAAATCTGGAGGTGGGCTGCTTCAGGTTTGTTCAGTAGCTCAGGGATCAAGGGGTGTCGCACATGCCTTCCCTCATGGTCACAAGACTGCTGTGGCAATCCTGAGCTGTGTATTCTCATATGACAGTGTCAAAAATAAGGGAAGAGGGAGAAGGGGAAAGACCTTCTCTAGAGGGCAAAATTTCCCAGAAGTCCCTTGGCCTTGTTCTCCTTATATCTCATTGGCCAGATCTATGTCACATGCCCACATGCCAGTCCCCAGAGGAGATGAATGGGGTTACTCTCACTATGACTGATTTGGCTCAATCAAAGCTCGATCCCTGGGTTTTCAGGGAAGAGATCACTTTCTCTGAGCATTTCGCTGCTACAACCTGAACTAAAGATCTGTTCAGCAAAAAGAAGGGACAATTATTGGGTAGATACCAATGAGTGTCATGATGGCTGGGGTGAACTACTAAAGAATGCCTCCCAAGAAAAAGGAAGGGAATCAAGGAGGAAAAATAGAGAAATAAGACATATAAGGGACACAGAAATGGAAAACTATCTGTTGATAATAACATGTATGATATCTTTAACTGGAGAGAAAAAAAAGAAAAAGAATGCCTCCCAATATTTGAGGGATTTTGATGGTTGTTTGTTCTGACTGGAATAAGAGAACTGAAGGTATAAGGCTAAGGCATGGAGCTTTAGTCCAGTGCTACCTCCTGAGATGAAGCACGGGCCCTGGTCTCTCTGTACTCAATCCTGGCTGCACAGGAGAACCACTTGGGGAGCTTCAAAACCTATCTCTGTCCAGGGCCCACCCAGAGGTTCTTTTTAAAATTCATTTTATTTTGTTAGAATAGCATGCGGGTGCACATAAGAGAGAGGGAGAAAGCAGCATTGATAGGACCCCATTGCACTACAATCCCTTTTCCTTAGTCCTGTAGTAGATCTTGGGTGCCCATGTGTGTGTACATCCTGTTTCCGGGTAGCCTGGGGATCTGAACCACAGTCAGCTATGTGGCTTCCAGCACTGCAGTCCCATACACTGCAAACTGCACCATCTAGGCTGGGCTCCCAAGCAGAGGTTCTGATTGAGGTGCCAGGTAAGTGAGGGCACAGGTGGGCTGAGTGTTTTTTTATTGCTGCTGAGGAAACTAATCCGCAGCAGTCAGCATGGTAAATCTCAGCCCTAGTGAAGGTCAGAGTTCCCTTCTGAGAGCCTCAGCAGGACTCAACGGCTTTTTTTTCTTCTCAGTTACATTTAGTTGTCATAAGTCTTTATGGCATGTAATAGTTTTTCAACGCATGGATGTGGTAATATCCAAATCATGGATATTACAATATACATCAATAGATAAAGGTTTGATAACTGGCAGATACAGGGAACTCAAGCAGTCCAACAGCTTTTAATCAGAGCTATTGAAAGAATTCTTGGCTTTTAGAGTAGAAGGAATAGAGAGGAGCCTAATTATACATGACCCAGAGATAACAACCCCATCTCACAGAATCATAGTTTTATCTTTGATGTCCACTTCTCCTGTCACCACATCTAGGGCAGATTTTGCACCTACTCTCCAATTGACCTCTGTGACCACCACCACCACCCCACCCCGCACTCTCTTCCTGCTTTAGTCCCCCTACACTCAACAACCAAGGTAGTGTCATAAACCACAGTGCCAGACATGGCTCCCCACCCCCTTCTTTTTTTTTTAATTTAATTTATTTATTTATTTTAACTTTCTTTTATTTATTCAATCGCATAATTATTTGACTTACAAAATGGATATTTCAACAGGTGAACATTTTTCCCTAGTACAGCTGATAAAACTATAAAATATCTTCAACAGATAATACATTTCTTTGTTCCATTATTGCTTTACCTCCCTATTTTTCTTCTAAATATCCTTCCTCAGACCCTCCTCTTTCACACACACTGTATTTGGTATTTATATCTATATACTGTGTTTCTATATTCTTTAGTCAATCCGTTTCAGTCATAGAGTACGGACACTCGGTATATATTAAGTGGGGACATACAATGCCTCTCCTTCATAGCCTGGCTTGCTTCACTCAGCAGTAAATCTTCCATATTTGTCCACTTCCTGTCAAAAGCCAGGGTTTTGTTGTTTTTTATGTCTGAATAGTATTCCATAGAGTATATGTGCCACAGTTTTTCTATCCATTCATCTGTTCGTGGACATTTGGGTTGTTTCCATGGCTTAGCAATTGTGAATAGTGCCTCAATAAACATCAATGTGCAAGTACTTTTCTGACTAAGTATTTTGTCCTTTGGGTAAATACCAAGGAGTGGGATTGCTGTATCATATGGTAGTTCTATTTGTAGATTTTTGAGGAATCTCCAAATTGTTCTCCACAGTGGCTGAACCAGTTTACATTCCCACCAGCAGTGTAAGAGAGTTCCCCTTTCACCACACCCCCTCCCCGCCAGAGAAGGCTGTTGAGCATTTTTTCATATGCCTTTTAGCTATTTGTATGTCATCTTTAGAGAGTTTTTTTTTTTTCCAACTCATTCTCCCATCTTTTAATAGGATTGATCATCTTTTTATGGAACAGCTGCTTGAGTTCCTTGTGAATCCTGGTTATCAGTCCCTTATCTGATGTATAGTTTACAAAAATATTTTCCCATTCTGAGGGCTGTCGATTCACACTAATTACTGTGTCTTTTGCCATGCAGAAACTTCTTAGTCTGATGTAATCCCACTCATCTATTTTGGGGATTATCGACTGTGCTGTGGGGGCCTTATTTAAGAAGTCTTTGCCTATCCCATTATCTCCCAGGGTTTCCCAGTGTTT
>NW_006160040.1:4302220-4332683 GCF_000334495.1 Tupaia belangeri chinensis | reverse complement strand
TATTAATTTTGTATCCTGCAACTTTACTGTATTCATGTATTATTTCCAGAAATTTTTTCATGGAAACCGTTGGGTCTTCTAGGTATACAATCATGCCATCTGCAAACAGAGAGAGTTTCACCTCTTTTTTTTTTATTTTAATGTCTTATTTTTTCCTCTTTTCTGATTACATTGGCGAGGACTTCCTGTACTATATTGAAAAGGAGTGGAAAAAGTGGGCATCCTTGTCTTGTACCTGTTTTTAGTGGAAAAGTGTTCAGCTTTTCTCCATTGAGGGTGATGTTTGCTGTGGGTTTTTCTTTGATAGTTTTTATTGTGTTGAGAAATGACCCTTTTATGCCAATTTTGCTGAGAGTCTTGATCATGAAGGGATGTTGTATCTTATCAAATGCTTTTTCTGCATCAATTGATATGACCATATGGTTTTTATCTTTCTTCCTGTTAATATGGTATATTACATTTATGGTCTTGCGTATGTTGAACCAACCTTGCATTCCTGGAATAAAGCCTACCTGATCATGAGGTATAATCTTTTTTATAAGTTGTTGGATATGATTTGCTAGTATCTTGTTGAGAATTTTTGCTCTATAGTCATCAGGGATATTAGTCTGTAGTTTTCCTTCCTTGTCCTGTCCTTATCTGTTTTGAGGATAAGGGTGATAGAGGCTTCATAGAATGAATTAGGGAGAGATTCACCCTTTTGGATCTTTAGAAATAACTTGAGCAGAATGGGGGTTAACTCTTCTTTGAAAGTTTTGTAGAATTCAAAGGTCAAGTCATCAGGGCCAGGGCTTTTCTTTGTTGGGAGGTTATTTATTACTGATTCAACCTCCTTGCTTGTTATGTTCCTATTCAGACTTTCTGTATCCTCGTGGCTCAATCTTGGTAGATTACATGTGCCCAGGAATTTGTCCATCTCATCCAGATTGTCTTGTTTTTTGGCATATAGATGTTCATAGTATCCTCTAATAATGTTTTGTATTTCTGCTATGTCTGTTGTTATTTTGCCTGCTTCATTGCAGATATGATTCACCTGGTTCCTTTCTCTCTTCTTAATAAGTCTTGCTAGTGGTATATTAATTTTGTTTATCTTTTCAAAGAACCAGCTTTTACTTTCATTTATTTTCTGTATAGTTCATTTATTTTCTATTTCATTTATTTCTGCTCATATCTTTATTATTTCCTTTCTCCTGGAGTGTTTGGATCTTTTTTGCTGTTGCTTTTCCAATTCTCTGAGGCATGATGTTAGGTGATCCATTTGCCTTCTTTCCATCTTCCTCTTATGTGCACTAATTTCTATGAACTTCTCTCTTATGACTGTTTTAGCAGTGTCCCAAAGATTATGGAAACTCGTGTCCTTGTTGTCACTGGTTTCCATGAATGTCTTGATTTCAGGCTTAATTTCTTCAGTAGTTGTGGAGTCATTCAGGAGTAGGTTATTTAATTTCCATGTATTTGAGTATTTTTGAGGATTTCTCTTGCAAGTAAACTCAAGTTTAATTCCATCATGGTCAGAGAAGATGCTGGATATAGTTTCTATGCTTTTGAATCTGTAGAGGCTTGCTTTGTGCCTTACGATGTGGTCAATCTTTGAGAAGGTTCCATGTGGGAGTGAGAAAAAAGTGTATTTTGTGGTTTTTGGATGGAAAGTTCTATAGATGTCTGTTAAGTCCCTTTGATTTATGGTATCATTTAGATCCTTTATCTCTTTACCTATTTTTTTGTCTAGATGATCTGTCCAGAGGGGATAATGCACTGTTGAGGTCTCCAACAATTAGTGTGTTGCAGTTTATTTCCCCTTTTAGACCTAACAGTCTTTCCTTCACATATTTGGGTGCTCTTGTGTTAGGTGCATAGATATTAATAAGCGTTATATCTTTTTGATTGATTGACCCTTTTACTACAATATAGTGTCCTTCTTTGTCTCTTCAAATAGTTTTTGTTTCAAAGCCTATTTTGTCAGAAATTAGTATCATGACTCAGGCTCTTTTTTGGTTCCCATTTGCAGGGAAAACTTTTTCCAGCCCTTCACTTTCAGTCTATGTATGTCTTTATCCATGAAGTGGGTTTCCTGTAGGCAACAGATACAGAGTTTCTGTTTTTTGTTTGTTTGTTTGTTTGTTTTTTATCCATTTAGCCAGTCTGTGTCTCTTGATTGGAGAATTTAATCCATTAACATTCACTGTTATTATTGATGTTACTGGACCTGTCCCAACGTTTAAGTTGGCCATTGTCTTAGTTGCCTTCAATTCCTTTGTTTCTGGCTGTTACTTCTTTAGTTTTCCTGGAACAGTACTTTCTTCAGTGTTTCCTGACGAGATGGCCTGGTGTCAGCAAATTCTTTCAGGTTTTGTTTGTCTGAGAAGATTTTAATCTATTTTTCCAATATGAAGGATAATCTTGCAGGATATAATAATCTTGGTTGAAATTGTTTCTCTCTTAACACTTTCAATACATCTTCCCATTCTTTTCTTGCTTGCATTGTTTCCATTGAGAAATCCAGTGTTAGCCTGATAGGGTGACCTTTGTAAGTCACTTGTCATTTCTCTCTTGCCAGTTTTAGTATCTTATCTTTATCTGTGGCCTTTGCCAGTCTGGCTATGATATGCCTTGGGGAAGATCTTCTTGGGTTGATTCTATTTGGGGTCCTTTGTATTTCTTGGGTCTGGATGTTTGAATGCCTCTCTAGACTTGGGAAATTTTCTTCCAAGATTTCATGGAATGGATTTTCCATGCCCTTATTAGTTTCTTCATCTTCTGGGATACCAATTATTCAGATGTTAGGGTGTCTAGTGGAATCTAGTATTTCTTGTATGTTATCCTTGTGGTTTGTTGTTGTTGTTGTTGTTGGTGCTGTTATTTTCTCTATCTTTTTGGTGGTTTTCTCTAGGTCAGATGTTTTATCTTCTACATCTGACCCACCCCTTTTCTGTAGGGCTTTCAGCATCAGCCACTGGTCACCGAATTACATCACAGTTCCTCCATTGTCTGTATGACACCCTGCCTGTACTTCTATCTGATTATGACAACTAGGATTTATTTGGGGATTATATGTAATAGGCCCTATGCTAAGAGTTTTGCTTACTTTAAATCTCTAACCCCTCTGACCCTGAAGTACTACTATTATTCTCATTTTACATGTATATAAGTTGTGGCTTACTTTTTTCATTTACCCAGATCACATAGGTGGTAAAAGTGGTGGTTCTAGGATTCAAGCCCAGCTCTACGGTGTCAGGGTCCATGTTCCTGCACCCATCATTCACTCAGCCAGACCAGACTGCTGCTGCTCCCTGGGCACTTTCTGTATGCCCCACCTCTGTGCCTTGGTTTTGGATGGTCTCTGCCCCAGGACACTCAGCAAGGATGTTTACTCAGCACTGGGCACCCATCTGGAAAGATCGCAAAGAGGAACCAACCTTAGAGGAGTCCAAAGAGATAAGAAAAAGCTCAAATGTAGGAGAATTCTTCAACATGTTAATAGAGAATGGAATTAAATGAGTTTGTTTTGGTGCAAAAAAAATATTGAAATCCATGTATTTTTTTAGGATACAGATTTTCTGTGAGTTTTTTGAAGACCCCTCATATCTGCCCATCCCCTCCTGCCTCCTCTTTATCCTGATCAAGTTCGGATCCAGTCAGTATCTGCCTTTTCCAGCTTTCTGTAGCAGTGCCCCATGGCCCAAGAGGAGGAGCAGAAATAGCACGTGTGGAATGACAGGCCTGGGGATGGCCAGGGGATACAGTCTGAAGGCATAAGCTGCAGGCCTAGGCTGGGTGGGGAGGTAGAGGAAGTGATGGTCTGTGAGAGGCTGGAGGACAGAGGTCATGCTAGGGTACAGAGCAGTAGCGGTGGTTTGAGGAAGGACAATGAACAGTGTGCCTGGTGGGAAGAGTCTAGACCAGAAATCAAGAGACCTTCATTCATGTGCTGCTCCTGGTCCCCCTTAGCTGAGAGCCTGTGGGCACGATACTTAATAGCTGCAGCTCTTAAATCTGTAAGATGTGAAAGTTGAAGTAAATAACCTCTCAAGATACAGCTGAGCTCTGGAATTCCATGGGAGGAAGTTGTAGTCAGAGAAGGGGCTGAAGCTTAGAGGTTTCTGAAGCAGCTCAGGTGTGAGAGCTAGATAACGACGTCCAAGGTGTGGCCTGGGATGTCACTGTCCTAGAGAAAGTCAGGGCAGTTGGAGGCCAGGGAGGTATCAACAGAGAAGAGACAAAAGGAGAGAAAGCCTGACCTTGGTAGTTTGAACCTCAAGACCTCACTCTAATAACACCTGCAAATAGAATGACCTGCAGTGCCACCCTGTACACTGCTTTCAGCCACACAGAGGGCTGCAACCCCCAGGGCTTAAGGCCCCAGAAGAGACACGCATCCTGGTTCCCTTGGGTGATGATGACAGTGATCTGTCCTTAGAAGAAACCCTTAAGTGGGGCCACATGGTGGCACAGCAGCAAAACACATGCCCTGCAAGGCTAATTCACGGAGGAAGGTCCCTGAGAACACTGGGCACACCTGCTCCCGTGATATGGGCTGGCTGAGGCTGGGGTGGATCATGGCATCAAGACCCTAGTGGAGGTGCTCTCTCTCTGTCTGTCTGTCTGTCTCTCTCTTGAAAAAGAAATGAATAAACTTGAAAAGAAAGAGAAGAAGGAAGCCATTTAGAGACGTGGGTTTAAAGGAGGTCGCCCAGGACACTTACCCTGTCTCTCCTTGGGCTTCAGTTTTTTGTTTTTTTAAAACAATACTCTCATGTTCTACTTAGTTACTACACCAGGAATATATTATCTTGGCAATGTGTTGAGAAGAAAAATTTGATTAGAGAGCAGAAAGGTTTAATTTGGCTGTGACGACTCAAGAAAATGTAGAGTTTAGCTTCAGGTTTAAATATTCGGACAGAAGGAAACTTAGCAGGTCCCAGATCCAGCTAAATGGATCCAGGCTTCTAATAGCAAAGTCTGTAAGAACTAAATATGTTGACTGCCCATGTTCATTAACATAAAAATAGTTATACAGGGGCCAGCAGGTGGTGTGATGGTTAAGGCACTGGACTCCCACATGGCTGATCATGGTTTGAGTCCCAGACCTGATGATTTGCCTTCTCACTTTCTCTCTCTTCCTCTGTCTTTCTCTGGTGAGTGTACATGCTCTATAGCAAATAGTAATAATAAATAAAATTAAATCTTAAAAAATGATCATACAATTCCTTTTTGTTGTTGTTGTTAAGAGAGGTTTTTGTTTGTTTGCTTGTTTGTTTATAGGGTATGTGTGCTCACCAGAGAGACAGAGAGAGAGAAAGTGAGAAATAATCCCGCAAGGTAGATGGTCATGCCACAATCCCTTCTCCTTCATTCTCCTCTCAGGATTTTGGGCATACACGCACATGTACCCGGCATGAGTCTCAAGTCATCAGGTCCAGGACTTGAACTGCAATTGGCCATGTGGGAGTCCAGCCCCTTAACCACTATGCCACCTCCAGGCCCAGTCATACAATTCATTATGTTATTTAGACAATAGGTATTCTAACAAAAAAAGGAAATACAATAATATCTACCAAGAATACAGAAATAATAGCCACAAAAACTTAAAAATCTCTTGATAATCATATGTACTTGTAAAGTACTTCTCTTCATCAGAGCTCAAAACTTCCCATTTAGAGAAGTAAAGGCATGGGCACACATGTGCACACACACAACACATGTGAGACAGGGAAAATCTGAACATGGGGCAGACTGTATCGAGCAGTATCCACGCTGTGAGACTGCGCTTAGTTCTGCAAAATGTTGCCATCAGGGGAGCTGGGTAAATGGTACACAGGACCTCTCAGGGTCTCTTCATTTTCTTTCTTACATCTCTATGTGAATCTAAAGTAATCATGAAATAAAAAGTTTAAAATAAATCACTTCATTTTTTCACTTCCCGTTTCATCTCTGCAAGTCTCATAGGTGAAAAGTTGCAATGCAAACCCAGAGGAAATAACATTTCAGAAATATGTAGCATAATTCTCCCATGTACAGTGTGGCTAAAATAAGTTTTCTCTAAAACTTGGAAACCAATAGACTGACCTTAACTGGTCAAGAAAAGTGAATTTCAGCATTAAAAGTCATTCAACGCAATTTTTCTTTCTGGGTTCTTTCTAAGTTCACACCAGAGATTCCTAAAATAAAGCCTGTTCATCCGGGCTCTTATTACAGAATGGATTAAACAGAAAATGTTCAATTTGGAAACGATTTGATTTTTGTTGTTGTTTTGGTTTTTGCCATTGGTCACGTGTGCTCTTAGGAGAGAGACAAAGAGAGAGAAAGTGAGAAATCATACCCTGGGGGTATGGCCACTTTGCAATCTCTTCTCCTCCATTCTCCTCTTGGGATTTTGGGCATGTATACACACACATCCAGTGTGATTTTCAAGCAGCCGGGTCCAGGACTAGAACCACAGTCACCCATGTGGGAGTCCAAGATTCCTAAAATAAAGCCTGTTCATCCGGGCTCTTATTACAGAATGGATTAAACAGAAAATGTTCAATTTGGAAACGATTTGATTTTTGTTGTTGTTTTGGTTTTTGCCATTGGTCACGTGTGCTCTTAGGAGAGAGACAAAGAGAGAGAAAGTGAGAAATCATACCCTGGGGGTATGGCCACTTTGCAATCTCTTCTCCTCCATTCTCCTCTTGGGATTTTGGGCATGTATACACACACATCCAGTGTGATTTTCAAGCAGCCGGGTCCAGGACTAGAACCACAGTCACCCATGTGGGAGTCCAGTGCCTTAACCACCACACCATCTACTGGCCCAAAACCATTTGATTTTAAAAGCACAAACTCGGAGAAGGAATGATTGGTACGGAGAGCAGTGTTCAGAGCAGCTCATTTTCTACTGGGAGTGGAGTCCCCTGGGTCCACTAGAACCCTCTGTCCATTAACTGCCGCTGCCCCAGGCCTTGCCACCCCTCCCCCACCCTCTCATGAAGCAGCAGAGCCTCTGGCTAACCACTTGCCTTCTACGTGATGTATCCTTTCCCACTGCAGCTCAGCACCACATAAAAGCTCTGCCGGACTTTGCGCTAAGTGGCTTATGTTCTCAGGAAGGGATGTGCTTGCATCTTGTCCCAGCTGGTCTCCTAGAACAGCCTCAGACAAAGCCCCTGCAGGTCTCCCTGAAGGAAGAGCCACCCTGGTCATGACCAGAAGCCAGGGAAGCTTATCTGAAGTGATTAGCATCAGTTACCACTCCACAAGCTCTCGGTGCAGGAGGTGCTTCGCAGAGGGGTGAATACCACTGTGAGTGCTTTCAAAGCTGCCCCCAACCATCCTTTGTTTTGTCATAATTTTTCCACTGTGTATTACACTTCTTGTTCATTTGGGTCACAGAGTGGAGAACCCCATGATGGAGAGAATAGAAATGCTAAGCTGAACAAACAGTGAGCACCCTGAGAACACAGAGCTTGCCTTCTTGGTCACTTTGGGTATCCTCAGTACGAGAATGGCACTGCAGCACAGAGGAGTACCATACACACTGGGCGAGTGGATGGACAAACGAACGAGAAATCGAGAATAAGCTATTCAGGGTCAGAGTTCTATGGCCCTTTTGCCGGGATGTAGTTCCACCAACAGCCACTCCCCTGAGCCCCCTCGGACCTCTCGCCTCAGTCTCCCACCGGTTGTTTCTGGGAGTGCCTATGGCTGTGCCCAGGAACAAGGCTGTTCCCCAGCCCCACCATGCCAGGACCCCGCCTTGCCTCACCTCAGGGCCCCTGTCCACCCCAGCTGCAGGTGCCTTTCCTTCAGGCCAATGCGGCGCTGCCGTCCTCCACCTGTACACCCTGATTCCATGTGCACCTTGTCTCTGGGCCCTGAGGCCGCTCTGCAGCCCATATGTCTCACATAAAGCCATTCACAAATAGTGTGCCTTTAGCTTTGCACCTGCACCCCTCACTGGCCTGGCTGAGGGACAGACCCTCCTCCATCCCTCTCATTTTGTCTCCATTTTTCTTCCCAGCATCGACAAACTCTGTCCTTTCTGTCTGCTCTCAACTGCAGCCATAATCTCTCTCCTGCAAATGGGCACCTGCAGGCGTCACTAGCCTTCTAGAGGTAAAGCCAGCCAGGTCCAGCGAGAACCAGGTGGGAGACAGACACCCCCACCCCAACCCCCAGGGTCTGGTGTCCTCTGCTCTGAACGACTTGGTAGGGAAGAAATCATGGGAGCTCAATGGCCTCCATTTCTGGGGCTGTGGTCCTTGAAGAGGCATAGCCAGAAACACCAGGGTGGGAAATCAATGGTGAGTCCCAGAAGGCAGTGGAGGGAGCCAGGGAGTGGGGCAGCCCACTGAGGGCAGGGCAGCCTGGGCGGTGGTGCCAGACAGAAGATGCCTTGAGGCTGGTGTTCAGGCCTTGGGAGACAGATGGGCTTTGTGTTGGGGGAGAACATTTTTTAAAAAGAACTATTTATTTATGTATTTATTTAATTCCGTTTGTTATCATTATTATTATACTTTTTAAACTTGACCAGAGAGAGAGAGAGAAAGAGAAAGCGAGAAAGCAAACCACCAGGTCCAGGACTCAAACCGTGGTAAGCCATATGGGAATCCAGTGCCTTTAACCACCATGCCACCTGCCAGCCCCTTGGGGGAGAACTTTTTAAAAACTTTCTAAAACTTAATTTTTTTATTAAAGTGGAATTCACATAGCATAAAATTAGCCATTTAAAACTACACAGTTCAGTGGTGTTTAGTACATACATAATGCCACATAACCCTTACCTCTGTTCATTCAGCTGTCAAGTCAAATTTCTCCCTTCCTCAAGCCCCTGGTAATCATTAATCAGCTTTTGTCTATATGATTAAGCTATTCTGCCTATTTCATACAAATGAAATCACACAAATATTTCATGATCAGGTACTTTGTATATAAGACCTTCTCTGTCTGGTGTCTTTTATTAACAATTATTAACAAATGTTTTCAAGGCTTATCCAGGCTATAGAACATCATTACTTCATTTCTTTTTTCAGGTTGAATAATATTCCATTCTATGGATATACCACATTTTGTGCTTTTCATTTGTCAGTTGATGAACATTTGAGTTCTGTTTTTCGCAATTGTGACTAGTGCTGCTATTCACATGCAAGTTTTTGTGTGCAGAGATTTTAATTCTACCTAGGGTTGGAATTCCTGGGTCCCATGGTAATATATTCAGTGTTTTGAGAAACTATTGAACT
The DNA here is from genome assembly GCF_000334495.1 of Tupaia belangeri chinensis. Lineage (NCBI taxonomy): Eukaryota > Metazoa > Chordata > Mammalia > Scandentia > Tupaiidae > Tupaia > Tupaia belangeri. The sequence goes on along the minus strand of NW_006160040.1, from coordinate 4,323,465 downwards.
GTTTTCCATAGTGGCTGTACAACTTTAAATTCCCATCGGCAACCTATGAGGGTTCTAATTTCTCCACATCTTGGTCACTATTTGCTATTTTTCTTTTTTTTTTTATTCTTCTCTATGAGAGAGAAAGGTGGGAAAGAGGAGATGGATAGAGAGAGGCATTTTTGACAAGGTCTCATTGTGTTCTGACCCCTCAGCCTCAGGACCCAGTTAGCCAGGATTATAGGCGTACACAGCCAGGGCCGTGTTTTTCTTTGCAAAAATGCATCGTAACTTTTCTGATGACACAATAGTTTGCATTTTCCTAAAGGCTAATGAGACTAGTATCTATGTGCATTTCTCTCTGGAGAAATGTCAATTCAAATCTTTTGGTCATTTTAATGTCTTTCTGTTGCAGAGTCATAAGAGTGATTTATATACTCTGGATATTAAATCCTTTCCATATGTATGATTTGTAAACATTTTTTCCCTTTCGGTAATTTATCCTTCAACTTTCTGTTTTAGTTTTATTTCTTTATTTGTGCACACACATATAAAGAGATGGAGAGATGGAAAAATGGAGAGAGAGAGAGAGACAGAGACAGAGAGAGAGGCACCCTTCACAGGGTCTGGTCTTCCCCCTTCTCCAATCTTCCAGCCCCTTGGATCTTGGGTATTCACATAGGTGCCAAGTGTGTTTTGGGCTAAGCGGGTTAGGAATTTGAAACAGGGTTGCCATGTGGAATCCGGCATCTCTTGAGCAATGCATTGAACTATGCATGGAACTGGCCCTCTTTTCATTTTCTTGATAGTGTCCTTGGAAACACATAAACTTTTGAGAAAGTTTAATTTATCCTTCTTTTTCATGTGTTGTTTTTGCTTCTGGTGTCGTATTTAAGAAATCATGACCAAATCCAAGGTCAAGACTTTTTCCTGTTTTCTACACGTTTCATGGTTTTAGCTCTTATGTTTAAGTGTTTGGTTCATTGAGAGCTGATTCTTATGTGTGGTGTAGGTAACATTAAACTTTTGCATGTAGTTATGTTGTCCTAGTTGTTGAAGAGGGGAGGAATCTTTCTAAGGCAACAGTACTCTGTTCGGCAACCTATGAGGGGTCTAATTTCTCCACATCTTGGTCACTATTTGCTATTTTTCTTTTTTTTTTTTTTCTTCTCTATGAGAGAGAAAGGTGGGAAAGAGGAGATGGATAGAGAGAGGCATTTTTGACAAGGTCTCATTGTGTTCTGACCCCTCAGCCTCAGGACCCAGTTAGCCAGGATTATAGGCGTACACAGCCAGGGCCGTGTTTTTCTTTGCAAAAATGCATCGTAACTTTTCTGATGACACAATAGTTTGCATTTTCCTAAAGGCTAATGAGACTAGTATCTATGTGCATTTCTCTCTGGAGAAATGTCAATTCAAATCTTTTGGTCATTTTAATGTCTTTCTGTTGCAGAGTCATAAGAGTGATTTATATACTCTGGATATTAAATCCTTTCCATATGTATGATTTGTAAACATTTTTTCCCTTTCGGTAATTTATCCTTCAACTTTCTGTTTTAGTTTTATTTCTTTATTTGTGCACACACATATAAAGAGATGGAGAGATGGAAAAATGGAGAGAGAGAGAGAGACAGAGACAGAGAGAGAGGCACCCTTCACAGGGTCTGGTCTTCCCCCTTCTCCAATCTTCCAGCCCCTTGGATCTTGGGTATTCACATAGGTGCCAAGTGTGTTTTGGGCTAAGCGGGTTAGGAATTTGAAACAGGGTTGCCATGTGGAATCCGGCATCTCTTGAGCAATGCATTGAACTATGCATGGAACTGGCCCTCTTTTCATTTTCTTGATAGTGTCCTTGGAAACACATAAACTTTTGAGAAAGTTTAATTTATCCTTCTTTTTCATGTGTTGTTTTTGCTTCTGGTGTCGTATTTAAGAAATCATGACCAAATCCAAGGTCAAGACTTTTTCCTGTTTTCTACACGTTTCATGGTTTTAGCTCTTATGTTTAAGTGTTTGGTTCATTGAGAGCTGATTCTTATGTGTGGTGTAGGTAACATTAAACTTTTGCATGTAGTTATGTTGTCCTAGTTGTTGAAGAGGGGAGGAATCTTTCTAAGGCAACAGTACTCTGTGTCACTCACATGTCCTTTGATACAGGGCTAGGGAATGGAAGTCTGGTGTGTCAGGAAAAGGGGCTGTGAGTAGAGCGTGAGCTTATTAGAGAGTGACCACGTGGGGGTGGCTGTAATACACGGAGACAACATTGCGTGTTCGCTCTCAGCCAGAACAGCTTCAGCAGACACCTGAGGTGTAGCGTAAGGGCAGGGACAGTGATGAGAGAGGTGGCTCTTGGCAGCACCAAAGTCAAACTACGTTAAGGAAGCAATGATGGTGGCCTGAGGCCACCAGGGGGCGGAGCAGAGGTGGGTAACAAATGGGAGTTTGTTAAATGGCCACCATAGTGCACACTGTAGCCAGAGGGACCTTGGCTAAGCAAAGAAAGGGACTCAAAGGAATAGGCTTCAGCACTTACACTGGTGGGTGCTTATAGCCAAAAACTATTTTTGTTACTTTTTGCTTGTCCTCCCCCAGGATGGCATGGCCTGGAAAACCAAGAGTTACCATTAATTCCCCTTCACAAAATACAGTTCAAAAAAGAACATTCCATTTTCCAGGACCTTGGCTTCCTGTGAGAAATTCTATACTAGCATTCACAATTAAGCCCTATTTGCCAAAGTGTATTTATTTCAATGGCTATTTTAAAAAATGACTGCTTATATCTGTAACAGAGAAAATAAGAGAAAAAAGGAGGAGTAATTTATCTGAAAATAGCAATTTTATTTTCAGGAAGGCATGTCACAAAGAACTGATGTAGTTCTGTGATATTAATCTAGTTCAGAATTTTTAAATGTCAAGAATATAGTTTACATTTACTGTCACAAATTTGGTGAACATTTTTCATTATGCGCTAAGCAGAAAATTTGAAATTAAATGTTCAGCAATGCTCAGATAAATGAAGAAATCCCCTCCCCCCAGGCCATCCTTTGACATAACTAGGACAATCCAATATAATAACCCTCTAAAAGGATTAATTCTGCCTAAAACCAGCTCCTGAAGAAAACCACGTGGCATTTTCTGAAACATGCTTGATAATGTGCATATCTTTATTACGTTTACAGCCCCTAAGCCTGGTGCCAACTGTATATCTCAGAAACTCTAAGACAATCCTGAATGAAGGTATCTTCACAACCTGAGTTGTAGGAAAACCTCAAGAATAATTCAATTCAACAAGCAACACAGCAATAAGGTTCCATTTTGCTTCTACTAAATAAAATAATGAAAACACATGCACTGTTGGCAATGGTATAGTGAGCTTGTCTGTGTGCACATTGCTGATGGCAATGCCAAATAGCAATGCCAGGCAAAGCTGTTAGGTTTCCTTAGTTCTATGGGCCCAGCCCCAGTGGCCTGGGCAGTAACATACAGATGGGCAGTGCTGGAAGCCACATAGCCAATCGGAGTTTTCATTCGGAGTTGACCGGAAACATGTAGTTGGGCTCACCTAAGATCCTGACTGCTGAGGGGCTGCAGGAAGATTGCAGTGTGATGAAACACTGTCAAGGATACCTCTCTCTTGTGTGTGCACACAAGCATGCATACACGCTCATGAAATAAATAAAATGAGGAAAAAATATTTCTATGATTCAGTGCTTTGCATTAACCCAAAAAAGGATAATGTTTTGCACCTATTTAATGCAAAATTAATATAAGGAAGCCTCCTAAATACCTAGCGAGGTTGGTGGTAGTAGGTAAAATATATTGTACCCACTTATTAAATATAATGACAAGACAGAGGCATTGAGGTATGCTAATAATGGTAAGAGGCTCAGATACCTCTTTCAGAGAAGAGCAGAACTGTAAATGCAGTTTTTCCTTCTCTTGTGTAAAGTAGCATTCATTTGTCATAATGCTTTTTAATAAAAATGCTGAATACATTGTAAGTGTGTTAGCTTTGGGTCATATGTAAGTGGCTATAAAGTCAAGCATATATACCATTTCATTTTAAAAAACTTTTAAGTTTATGCTTGGTATGGGTAGACTGGCCTAAGACTTCCTCTATACAGTAATAAGTTACACCTGTGCATGCATTTGACTAGGGAAAGCCCTTCGCTTATCAAGGTATTCAGTGGAAATACTGAAGGAGAGAGACAGTAAGGGCGGACTTCCAGAGAAGGACCCTGAACCATCATAAGGAAGACAGTGGCAGAAACAGAGCTGAGTTTGACATCAGGATACAACTTTCACGGCATCTCTCCCGTTTATCCTCTAAGAGAATTCTTTGCATTGGCATATGCCACAGAAAATTCAACACCCTGGTATTCTGCAGTGACAAGTATCTTCTGATCCCCTACTGTAGTAGAGATGGTGTTGCCCACCTAGTAATTATTCACTTTCTCCTTGCAGAATTCCTGGTAATAAACAATAGAATCCACTCATGCTATTTTATTTTAGCCAGAAAGGAACTTTTTTTGAGAGAGAGATATTTTTGCTATAGGGGCAAGCACTTGCTGGAAAGACAAAGAGAGACAGAAAGACAGAGAGACAGAAAGTGAGAAATCACCCCCAGGGAGATGGCCATGCCATAATTCCTTCTCCGCCATTCTTGTCTCAGGATTTTGGGCATGCATGCACATACACCTGGTGTGAGTTTTGAGCCACAAAGACTGGGACTTGAACTGTGGTCAACTATGTGGGAGTTCAGTGATGTGGCCATTATGCCACCTGCTGGTCCCTAGAAAAGAATTTATCAGGGACAAAGGGAGTTCAGAATCCCCAAAAACACTGGAAAAGAGGCTCTAATGCTACATCATCTGGAAGAATATACAAATTGTACCACCCAACCGCTCCAGCAGGGACCTGTGTCCATTCCACCTACAGCACAGATGCTGTGCACAGAAGGTTACCACTTAGCTGGCTCAGTGCTCCACTGTGTGTGGATACTTGGCCGTCCTTCTGCAGTGCTCTTCCACCTACTGGAAAATGGATTCTGCCTGGCACCTCACTGCCCACTTGACTCAGTTCTGAATCTAAATTTCATGCAGTAAATTCTGTCTGAATTCAGTCTCATGTTTCTGATTGGCTCTTACACCCAAACACACCTGTCACCTGGGCAAGGTAAGTTCTGCTTCTATCTTTGATGGGCAAGACTCAGGATATGGAAAATTCTTCCAATATGAGGAGCCACAAATGTGACAAATGTCTCCTACTTGCTAACAAAACCTCACCTTTTCTAGTTGTCCATTTTAATCATGGTGGCCATGAACTTTTGAGAAGATTGACCCCATGCTCAGCTATCTCAGTTCAGTCAGTTGTAGAAATCCCATTTCTCTTGATGGTAACTCACAAAAGAAGCATGTGACTCAGTTGTGACTAATGACTCATAAAGACACATCTGCTGAGGGAATTCCCAGGGTAGTTACTTAGTTTTAAAAAGACACATGAGGATGCAATAATTCCTTTGTTCTGCCTCTGGATATTGGTGTATGGGGATTTGAAACTCAGAGCTACAACAGTCAGTCAGTAACTGGCACTCTTAAAATGGCATAGCAGACAGATGGAATTAATCCAGATCTCTGACAACATTACTTGGCCACTGAATCTACCAAGCTGGGTCCATCCTATCTCAGAATTACTTCTTACGTGAAATAATACATTTCTGTATTACCCTAACCAGTTGGGTTGAGATTTTCTTACTTGCAGCCCAAAGCATCCTGCTCTACTCAAGCCATGTCCAATACTGCAAGGGTGATTGTGACAGACAGGAACATAAGTCACGGTCATCTCCTTAAGACTGAGGAACCTGTGGAGGTGTACCAGTAAAAATACAGTGGATATGAAGTGTGGCCATATACAGAACAACTTCCCATCTCAGAAGTGGACCCTCTCAGCCATGCTTCCTCTGAAACAAGACACATTTCCTTTTGTGGAATTTCCTTTCCTTCATTATGTTCAGCAATTGGAAGCAACCTGCCCTATCACTGAAAATGTTGAAAAGGGTTTCCTGGAGGTTCTTTCTGGCAGATATTTCCTGTTGCCCTCTAGAGCAGTCAGGAATGACTCAAGATCTAAACTCAGTCAATCAGATTATTACTCTCAAGACTACATTCCCAATCGAGTGACTCAAGGATGGAAAATATTGATGGCTGCTCATTCATTCCAGAAAACTCCCACTCTCTAGCCCTAGTACCTGGCAGAAATTCTAGATGCTGGTTTGCCCAAAGCTTCTGTAAAGGAATATCTGTTTTGTTTCCAAAACCATCATATTCCCAGGAAACAGAGATTGCTAACCCTCTCCCAGTCACAAAACCAGCAACATTTAAGGGTGAAAGCTTACATGCACACTTGAAGAAACTCTAAGTTATAACCTTATGAGAATTAAGTTTTACAATGCTACCATTTTCTCTAAGGATCATTTCAATGAATTTATACTGAAGTGTTCCTTATATATGACACTCATCCGATTTCTTCTTTTTACCACCCCCATCAAAATTGGGTTGTTCAAATTATGAAATCAAAAGGCTGATGTAAACCAAGCTCCTAAAATTAAACAAATTCACCAAGAAGTTTACAGATGAATCAACTCTTCATGAAATATTTGTATTTATAAATTTCAGGTAATAATTATACCCTAGATCTTTTCTTATTGGAAGCACAAAGACAATTATTAGAAATATTTTTTAAACTGTCTTTTTTCTAGAAACTATGATAATGAGTACTGTGTGATATCCAGGGTCAAGAGAAAAAAAAATTGAGAATATGGAAGAAAAAAAATTCAGTCCTTCATTTGGATTTCTTCTTACTTATATCATTTATTTGTATTGTGTTAAAATATACACAACATAGAATTTATTATCATAACCATTTCTTTCTTTTTTTTTTTTTGAGAGGTTTTCGCTATAGGGCGCGTGCGCTCGCCAGACAGACAGAGAGAGACAGAGAGACAGAAAGCAAGAAATCACCCCCCAGGGGGGATGGTCACGCCTCAATCCCTTCTCCTCCATTCTCCTCTCGGGATCTTGGGCACACATGCACATGTGCCCGGCGTGAGTTTTAAGCCACCGGGTCCGGGATGCGAACTGCAGTCGACTACGTGGGAGTCCAGCGACATAGCCATTACGCTAACTGCCGGTTCCCTCATCATAACCATTTCTAAGTGGAATTTTTAAAATGAGATCATTTAATGCTTAGATTTCACCAAATAGATTCTCATACATTTGCTAGCATGGAGTGTGAATTTTCAAATAAAACCTAAATTCTCTATTCTCTAAATAAATGTTAGTCAGAAGCTCAGTATCCAGACCACGCTGCAGTGATGACCTCTCTTCTATTTTGAACACTGAAACAAGTTAAAATGATTCAAGAAATAGAGACATCCATAGTGCAAGTCACTTAATTTCTCATTTTTATCCTCTAGCCAATTAAAAATAGTAGATAATGTGTACTAGAGCTTGCTGTAATCAAAGAAGATATACACAAACACATACATCCTCTTGCAAATTATATTATAAAACATTTCCAATGCATACAAAATGAAAACAACAGCATAATGAACCCCATGTACTCAACCTCCAGTGTTAACAATTATATTTTTTTAATTGCCACAGGGTGCATGCGCTCACCAGAGAAAAAGAGAGTGCGAAAGTGAACAAACACGCACTCCCTCAATGGGACGTGGTCACACCACAATCCTTTTTTCGCCATCTCATCAGGATTTGGAGCATACATACACACGCGCCCAACATGTTTTTCAAACTGCCAGGGCTGGAACTAAAACCACAATTGTCAATGTGAGATCCAGCCGCTTTAACCACTGTGCTATGAGGCCAGCCCAACAGGTACCAATATTCTGCTATTCTTGTTAAACCTGTGTTTCACAAACATACTCCCACATACACCAATTACAATCTTTACTGTTAGTTCTTTTAGGTAAAACTTCTACATATTAAGGGAAATTGGGACCAGCAGATGGCATAATGGTTACATCTCTGGATTCCCACGTTGTTGGTGGTTTAAGTCCCAGACCTGGTGATTTAAAACTCATGTCGGGCACATGTGTGTGCGTGCCCAAGATCCCAAGAGGAGAATGAAGGAGAAGGGATTGTGGTGTGGCCATCCCCCCCGAAGGGTGATTTCTTGCTTTCTGTCTCTCTGGCAAGCACACACACCCCATAGCAAAACTTTTCCTAAAAAAAAAAAAAAGGCAGAAATCTTATGATTTTATTTTACTTTTTGCCATAGGGACTGTGTGCTCAACAAAAAGATACAGAGAGAGACAGTTAAAGGAAAAGTGAGAAATCACCCCCTAGGAGTGATGGCCACACTACAATCCCATCTCTTCCATTCTCCTCCTGATATTTTGGACATACACACTATGCACCTGGTGTGATTTTCAAGCCACCAGGTCCAGGAATCAAACTGCAGTTGGCCATGTAGGAGTCCAGCACCTTAACAACTACACCACCTGATGGCCCACAAATCTTATTATTTTGTCAAATGAAGCGTCCATGTAACCCACACCCCATTTACCATATAGAGCATTTTCATCATCTCAGAAACTACCTTCATATCTCCTCCTAGTCATCCCCTATTCAGATGCAGCCATTGTTTTTCTTGTTTTCACTTTTTTGTCTGTTCTGGAACACTGCATAAATTAAACTATTTGTGAACTCTCTTGAACCTGACTTTTTTTGCTCAGCATAATCTTTGTGAATTTCATCCATACTTTTGAGTAGTCCTCCATTATTGCTGAGTAGTGTTCTATTGTAAGAATTTACTACAATTTGCTTATCCACTCTCTAGTTTCTAGACATTCAGTTGCTTCCAGCTCTTGGTTGTTGTGAAAAAAAGTTGCTATGAATGTTTGTGAATATATGTTTTCATTTCTCTTGGATAAATACCTAGAAATGGAATTGCTAAGTCAGCCTATAGCTCTAATTGTATGAGATATTGTCAAATGATTCCCTAAGTAGTTGAACCACTTGATAGCTCAGCACATACTTTCAACATTATACCTCAACATATGAAAAACATATGAAAATTCCAGTTACTTCACATTCTTGCTTATTCATCCTGGTGGATATATAATTGCTTTTTTTTTTTTTTTGAAGAGGTTTTGCTATAGGGCGTGTGTGCTCACCAGAAAGACAGAGAGACAGAAAGTGAGAAATCACTCCCTCCCCCGCCCCCAGGGGGATGGCCACGCTGCAATCCTTTCTCCTCCATTCTCCTCTCGGGATCTTGGGCATGCACTCACACGTGCCCAGCATGAGTTTAAGCTACCTGGTCCGGGACTTGAAGTGCAGTCAGCTACATGACAGTTCAGTGACATAGCCATTAAATCAACTGCTGTTCCCTGCATCTCTTTTTTTTAAAAAATTTTCATTTCTTTGATGAAGTTGATCGCTTTTTCATATGCTATTAGTTACATGTGTATCTTCATTTGTAAAGAGTCTGTTCAATTTTTTTTACAAACATATTTCATTTTAGTAAACAAAATACTAGTTATTTTGAAAGCATATAGAAGTTTACATTACTTATCTACTTTTTAGACAGATATTTTTTGCTATAGGGTGCATGCACTTGCCAGAAAGACAGAGACAGAAAGCAAGAAATCAGCAATCCCTTCCTCCATTCTTCCCTTGGGATCTTAGGCACAAACACACACCCACTCAGTGTGAGTTTAAGCCACCAGGTCTGGGACTTGAACTGCACTGGACTACATGGGAGTCCAGTGACGTGACCATTACGCCATCTGCTGGTCCCTAGAAGTTTACCTTTTTCTTTTAAGAATTATTTTATTTAACTTTATTTATTTATTTACTTATTGCTATTATTTTTAATTTGACCAGAGAGGGACAGAGAGAGAAGGAAAGTGAGAAAGCAAGCTCCCAGGTTCAAGACTTGAACCACAGTCAATCATGGGGGGAGTCCAGCACCTTTAACCACCACACCACCTGCCAGCCCAGTTTACATTATTTTAAGTTGAAGGCATAGTTTGAGAGTTTATCCTCTGATACATTATTCAATAATGAAGTCTCTCTTCTCTTCTCTGCAGGAGAAGCTGAGATTTGCACGGCAGAATCTTTGATTTCTCTTTTCTTACTGTTCTCTGATTGTGTCATCTTCTGAGCCTCCAGCTTTTGCTGTTTTGCTTCCCATCTTTTCCTTTGGTATACTTTCACATCGGCCATACCAGGCAGAAAATTACTGTGTTTGCCACCAAGATATACAGTAGCAGGGACTCATACTCGAGAACCTTCCAGTTCATGGTGAACAAACTGTGAACTCACTGCTGATCAATGTCACTCTTGATCATGGCAGGTATGTGACGATACAAGGCAGGCCATGTAGTTCCAGGAGCCACCAGGTCTGATAACTCCCAGCAGAGCCCCCAAGCTTAGCCATCACACAAACGATGACTCCCACTATTTCTCCTTTTTGAAAAATCAGGCTGAGCTTTGTCAGATACATGAATATTTTCCAGTCTGTGGTTTGTCTATCCATTTTCCTAATGGTGTCGTTCAATGAATAGAATATTTTAATCTTGGTGAGATTAATTTGTTAATTATTTTCTTTTATGGTTATCACCTTCCGTATCCTATCTTATCAATTTTGCTAACTCTAGGGATATAGATATCTCCAGTGTTTTCTTGTATATGCTTTGTAATTTTAATGCTGTGCCATTCATTTTTTATATCTATAATCCATCCCAATGTAATTTTAGTGTTTTATGTGAGACAGGGAGTTAAGATTCACTTTTTTTTTTTTAAGATGTTTTTGCTATAGGGCACATGCTTGCCAGCCAGACAGAGAGAGACAGAGAGACAGAAAGCGAGAAATCACCCCCCAGGGGGATGGCCACGCCGCAATCCCTTCTCCTCCATTCTCCTTCCAGGATCTTGGGCACACATGCCCATGTGCCTGGCGTGAGTTTTAAGCCACTGGGTCCGGGATGTGAACCACGGTCGACCACGTGGGAGTCCAGCAACACAGCCATTACACTAACTGCTGGTCCCAAGATTCACTTTTGAAATGTGGCCCTCCACAACCAGCTGGTGGTGTGGTGGTTAAGGTGGCTGATTCCCACATGGCCAAGTGCACGGTTTGAATCCCAGACCTGGAGGCTTGAAAAACACACTGGATGCATGTGTGTGCATGCCCAAAGTCCTGAGAAGAGAATAGAGGAGAAGGGACTGGTGTGGGCCTCCCCCTGGAGGATGATTTCTCATTTTCCTTCTCTGATGAGTGCATACCCCCTACAGTAAAAACCTAAAAAGGAAAAAGAAGAAAAAAAAGAAAGAAAAGACTTCTTTTTTCATTGAATTACTTTGTGAAAAGCAATAGGTTGGGGACCAGCTGGTGGCGTAATGGCTATGTTGCTGGACACCATGTAGTCGACTACAGTTCGAATCCCAGACCTGGTGGCTTGAACTGATGCTGGGCACGTGTGTGTTCATGCCCAAAATCCAGAGAAGAGAATGGAGAAGAAGGGATTGCGGCATTTGTCTCTCTTTCTGGAGAGCGCTGAACCATATAGCAACAACCTCACACACACACACAAAAAGACAATGTTTCCCTGTCTAAGATAGGGTTGATATTCCTGCCTCGGCCTCCCAGCTGAGACCATAGGTCTAATGCTGCCATGCTAGCTACTTTTTTTTTTCTTTTTTTAAGCTAAGATCTCACTATGTTGACTAGGCCAGCCTTGAGCTTGAAATCCTCTTGTCTTATGCTCAGTATCCTCCTACTCAGCCCTCTGAGCAGCTGGGAACACAGGCATTTGCCACCATGCTCTGCCTCTAGGTTAGACTGGGACTCAAACCCAGGACTTTCTTGTGGCTCTCGGCTACAGAATACACTGTCTTAGTAGAGCCACCACTGTGGCTGGGCCTAAGTTCATTTTTTAGTTTTGTATTTTTGCATTATTATTGCTAATTTCTTGGATTTTTCTATGTAATGACATATTTCTATGTCAATCTGTGTCATGATTCCTTAATCACGACATTTGCAAATAGGGATGGATCGGTTTCACTTGTTTTCTAATCTTTATAATTTATATTATGTCCTCTTGTCTTATAAAAATTATGACAATAGCTAAGATCTCTGGTACAATGTGAATAGAAATGGAGAAAAGCAATTCTCTAATCTTAAAGGAACATATTCATTATTACAAAAATAGATACCTTACTGTTGTAGGGTTTTCATAGGTGTCCTTTATCAGACTGAAGAAGTTCTAGTCTAGCCCAAGTTTTCATTAATTTTTTTTAACCATGAGTAAGTGTTGAGATCTGTCAGATGCTTTTCCTACATCTATTGTGGTAGTCTTTGTTGTTTTTCTGTTACTATAGTGGAATACAACTGTTAAATTTTTAAATATTAAGCCAACCTTCCGTAATTGGAATAAAATCTCCTGTGTCATGATGTACCACTTTGTTAAGATTTTTTGTGTCATATTAGTGCTGTATATTGATCTTTGGTTTCATTTTATTTAATGCCTTTCTCAGATTTTGATATCAAGGTTATGCTAGTCTCATAAAAGAATATGTATTCTCTCTCTCTCTCTCTCTCTCTCTCGTTCACTTGCTCTGTTCTTCTCTAAATAAAGTAATTTTTTTAAAAAAAAATGGGCCAGCAGGTGGCATGGTGGTTAAGGGCACTGGACTCCCACATGGCCAACCATGGGTCAAGTCCTGAAATTGGCAGCTTGCTTTCTCACTTTCTCTCTCTCTTACTCTGTCCTTCTCTGATATGTATGCATATATGTATAAACAAATAAAGTTTAAAATAATTCTTTTAGAAAAAAAAGAGGCTATGTAAAGTATTTCTTTTCCCTCAGTTTTCTTTTTTTCTGTTAAAGAACTGTGTACAAAGTTATTACTTCATCAAATGTTTGATAGATTTCACCACTGAATTGTAGTTCTTTAAAGAGGCTATTCTATTATCTTCTGCCCGCTACCATTTTTTACCAGAAGATGTAATATGTATTGTTTTCCTGTACTCAGTGTGTTATTTTACTCTGAAAGCTTTCCAAAAATGTTCTCTTTCTCTGGATGATAGAAATTTTGTATAAGGTGCATAAGTATGATTTTCTATATATTTACCCCACTTACATATTGTTACACCCCTGGATCTATAAAATGAAGTCTCCAGATTGGGAAGCTTTTGACCTTTCCTCTTCAGGTATATTTTTCTGCTCCATTCTTCCTCCTTTCCATTTAGAACTTCAGCTACACATACGTTAGGCCACTTACTATCTCACAAGTCTTTGTGCCTCTGTTTATTTTTCTTGAGATTTTTTTATTCAGAATGGACTTCTATTGAATTAGCTTCATGTTATTGACTCTTTTTTTTCCCACCACTTCCCATCTATCATTAAGCCCATTGAATGAATTTATTATTCCAGTTATACTTTTCTACTTAAGAAGTTCTGTGTTTTATCATTTATTTCTCCGCTGAGTTTCCCTATCTGTTTATTATGTATATATTTCTTCTCAACCCTTCAACATACTTATCAGATATACTTAAAAATCCTTGACCTTCACTGGACAGAAAAACAATGTTTTAATAAATAGCAATGCTGTGTCTAGATAGTGCTTCCATTACCAAGAATATATAATTGCTTTTGTTACCAGTAAATCAAGGTTAACAGTTAAAATAAATAAATAAATAAATAAATAATTTAAAAATCCTTGACTTTTATTGCAATATTGGAGTCTTGTGAGCACTGGAACTTATTAACATTTTTTTCCTTGGGTATGGGTCACCTTTTCCTGTTTCTTTCATACGTAGTGATTTTTTAAAAAATTAAACACTGAACACTGCAAATTATTCATTGTGGGGACTCTGGATTCTAATACGTTACTCTGAAGAGTGATTTTGTTTAAGCAGATAGTTAAAATGGCTGCCTCAGACTTCAAACTTTATCTTCTGTTGTGGGCAGCAGCTAAACTTCAGACTATTAAAAAGTAACAGCTGAAAATCTCCAATTCCAGCTTTTTTTTTTTTTTTTTTACCAGAAATATGGGATCACTTCACACACGTATCATGTATAGGTCAGACTAAGATTTTTACTTTTTATCATACATATTTGATATTTGCCACCTCTGGGTCTCCTCCACCTCTCTACAAGCTCCGTATTTGACTCCTCAACCTAATCAGGCTATGGATTTCTGCTGTCCCTGAACTACACACAAATTGGGAAGTTACCTAAACCAAAAAGCTGTTAAATCTTGTAAGAGTAGATTCTTATCTAATTTCTCTCAGCTTTTGGTTATTTTTTGTGTCTTCTTTTTTTTTTTTTTTTAAAAAAGAATTATTTAATTTATTTTATTCATTCATATATTTTAATTTGACCAGAGAGAGATGAGAGAGGAGAGATAGAGAGAGAGGGAAATTGAGAAAGCGAGCCACCAGGTCCAGGACTCGAACTGTGGTTGGCCATGTGGGAGCGTCCAGTGCCTTAACCACCATGCCACCTGCTGGCTCTAATAAACATTTTTATAAAAGATGTTTTTCAGATGCCATATTATTATTCAGGAGAGTTTGTCCAGCCAAAGTGCCCTATCACCACAGGACATTATTTTAAAATATATTTAACATATTGGAAATTATTTATTGAGAAACTCAATTTAACTAGAAACTAACATCTAGAATCCAGCTATACATAGAACATAGTAAAGCATAATTTGGACCTCAGTTTAAAAAACATGTACAGAATACACACACACACACACAACCAGAAGATACTTTTTCTCTCTGACTACTGCTCCCTATTCTGCTCCCTTTAGCAAAGTGACAGGACAAAGCCATCTTGGGCAAGTGGCATGTACCATATAGCTCTTGGGTGGTGAGCAGCGAGTATGCCACATGTAATTCCTTGGCACAACCAACCCACCAGCAGGCTGATAGCTTTAATCATGAGAAACATCAGTAGGAAGGATTTGTGTGGAAGGTGGACGGTGGAATGATACACTGCCAGATGCTGCATACCAACTAGAAACAGAGCAACTGCAGGCTGTGGGCAGAAAAGTGCTTTAAAAGACACATGATTTCAAGCATGAAGTAATCTATTAACAAGGAAGTGAGGGGGAGCCAACGATATGAAAAGGAGGAAGAGAAAGTATCTCTAAATGCCTGTTACTTTCATATTCAAACATCCTAAGTAACTTTTACCATTATTTCCCTTCATAAATTAAGATTCAAACTCAGAGAGGAAACTGGTTCAAGTGATTACAGTATGTTTCATATCACGCCAGGGAAATGGTGGTAAATTTTGAGAAGTTAAAAGTCACGTTGCTAAATAATTTGCCTTTGATGGATGACAAGGTGGTCACTAAAGGCATTTGAGAGACAGAAAAAGTACCACATTTAAAAATATCTAACTCTGCTCTACTCACAATCTATGAATCAATCAATACTCAGTTAATTAGAGTTTTAAGGAGGTTAAAAAACCTCTCTTATTTTCTGGCCATGCATATCATGGTCCTAATAATTTTACTACATCACTCTCCTCTAATAGCTACCTGAGAGAGAAATGTGTCGTCTTTTTGCAAGAGATGGAGGAAAGAGAGGTAATAGAGTCAGGGGCACTTAGCTGAGGACTAGAGGGGAGGCAGGGAGCAGAAGGGGGAATTAGGAACCAGAGAATAACGTGGAGGACTGAAAGAAGGAAGATGCCAGTTGTTGAGGACGTTGAAGACTGCTTTGTTGCCTTGGACCTTGCTAGAGCAACTCTCACTACTACGATCACTGCTGAAAACCTTGCATGTGATGCTGCCATGGAGAATGAGTTCTTCTCTGGATCCTTAAAACAAAGCCTGCCTTATTAGGCTGGCTCCTGAAAAGAATGGGCATTGTGCTTACAGATAGCTGGCCCGCAGGCTTTACTGAGGGTTTCCCTGTTACCCTATGGTTTCCAATCCTTGGGGCCCACCATGGCAGGCACCAGATGAACTAGCCCCAAATACACAGGACCATGGAGAGAGGGGTGTGATCTCCGGCACCCAAGCACTAAGGAACTAGGTGTTGATTTTAAACACATTGTGGAATTCATACAATTGTGTTCTCTTTTGTGCAATGTGCTCTAGGATATTCAGAGTCAATCTCAGAAGTTCAAGAGTTTCTGGCTAGGGACCAGCAGTTAGTGTAATGGCTATGTTGCTGGACTCTCACGTAGTGGACCGTGGTTCGCATCCCGAACCTGGTGGCTTAAAACTCACACCCGGCGTGTGTGCGTGCGTGCCCAAGATCCCAAGAGGAGAATGGAGGAGAAGGGATTGCGGCGTGACCATCTCCCCAGGGCGAGGGGGAGGGGGTGTGATTTCTCACTTTCTGTCTCTCTGTCTCTGTCTGTCTGGGGAGCGCATGCGCCCTCTGACAAAAACCTCTCCAAAAAAATAAAGAAAGAGTTTCTGGCTAGGGGCCGGCAGGTAGCCTGGTGGCTTGGGCACTGTCTCTCTGTCTGGCTGACCACAGTTCGAGTCCAGGACCTGGCAGCTTGCTTTTTCACTTTCCCTCTCTCTCTCTCTGTTCTCTTTCTGGTAAACATATATGTCCTGCAGCAAATTGAAAAATAATAATAATGATAAATAAATAAAAATAAATAAAAACTAAATAATTCCTTTTTAAAAAGGAAAGGTTCTGGCTTACGTTTATGCATACTACCTTTATCCTTGTCTTTAAGTTACCACCCTGCCCTTACATTCCCTCACCTTTTCATTGCCTGTTTGTTTTTAGTTTGATATATTATGAGTATTTGTATGAAGCCAACTCAAAGCCTTTTGGGAGTGAGGTGGGAGAAATAAATAAGGCCTCTTTAGATGGTCTTTAATAGCCTGAGTACGCATCTTTACTTGGCAAGAAAAACTGGCACTATTTGATATCCTTTGTCCACTGAGTTATAGAGTAGCCCAGGAGCCTTGCTTTTAAAGAGGAAAACACTTTTTAAGTGTACCCCTGCCCATCTCAAAGCTGAGTTGTCATTTTTTAAAAGAAGAATTCCTTCCTTTTCAGATCAAGTTGCCCTACTAACCTTTTTTGATTCTAACTTAATTATCAACTGGCTTCTAACATTATGAAAATTAAAATGAGAGAAAATGAGTACAAATTGGAGAAACACTGTACTTCAACTTTCCAAAATAACAGTTTCTCCTGAAAAGTGGTTAAATTATCAAGTTGGCTTGGGTCAGCCCTATGACATATTAAATAAGGGAGCTGGATCCTACATGAACAACTGAAGTTAACTTTAAAAGCACGGTGGGTGTTTATGAGCGCATGCCCCAAATCCAAATGGGACAGAGAAATGGAAGAGATTGTAGCATGCCCACGTACCACTGGGGGTGCTTTCTCCCTTTCTCTCTATCCCCACTTTTTAAAAAGGAAGCTTAGACCAGCCTGGTGGTATAGTCTACAGCAAACTGAACTGCAGTGCTGGGAGCCACATGACTGCCCGTGGAGTTTGCATGCAGACCTGAAAGCACACTGACACACACGTGCCCAGGATCCTATTGAGATGGAGGGCTAGGGGAGGGGATAACAGCATGACAAGACCCTGTCAAGGGAGCTTCTCTCTTTCTCTCTCATACATGCACATGTGCTCTATCATAAACAAAATGATAAACTTTTTTTTTTCTTTTTGGCTATAGGGCACATGCACCACCTGGGAGACAGAGACAGAGAGACAGAAGATGAAAAATCATCCCCTAGGGGGATGGCCACGCTGAAATCCCTTCTCCATTTGCCTCTCGGGATTTGGGGCACACATGCCTGTGTGCCCAACATGTTTTAAGCCACCAGGTCCGGGACTCAATCCATGTTCGACTACGTGGGAGTCAAGTGATGTAACCATTACTCCATGTGTTGATCCACAAACTAATAAGCTTTTTTCCCCCAAATTAATAAACTTTTAAGAAAAAATCTGCATTGGGGCAGCAGTGGGCACAGTGGTTAAGGCATTGGACTCACATGACTGGCCATGGTTCAAGTGCGGGACCTGGTAGTTTAAAAATCATGCCATACCTATGAGCATGCTCAAAATCCCAGGAGGGGAATAGAGGAGAGGGGATTGTGGTGTGGGCCATCCGCCCTAGAGGGTGATTTCTCACTGTCTCTCTCTCTCTCAAGAATAGAAAAGAAAGGAAAAGAAAAGAAAGAAAAATAGAAAAAGTAGGCTTACTTGACAGATTGTGGAGTTTCTATCCCTGAGGACTTAAACAGTTTGCATAAATGGTTTGGGCACAAATCTCTCGAAAATATCCTCATAAGAATGATTTTTTGCAACCTACCAGCAATCAACATACAATTATTAGGTGTTAACTATGGTCAGGGTATTGTTCTCAGGGGATTGTAAAGACTAAGCTCAGTCTTCCCCTCCAAGAGCCTACACTGTGAGGACTAGGAGGTGGTGTGGGGAGATGGACAGTATACGAGATATTCTAAGTCAAAATGAGAGGGCGGTCCCAAAGACAGAGAAGCATTTGTGAAAGCAAAAGAGGACAGGATCTGGTTTGGGGGGCTAAGAGCAGCACAGGCCTCTTGAAGAAGCAGGTTTGAGCAGGTTGTCATTCCCACAGGGAGCACAGTGAGAATTAATGCAGCTGTTGAGGCTTTAGGATCGAGGTGTCTGTTCTCAGTTTTGCTGTAACGGGGAAACCACTGAAGGATTTGCAACTGGAGAGTGTTGTATAATCTGACAACAAAGAAATGTATATCGAATTTTACTTAGAAACCATATCATTTCAGATTAGAATTTGAGGTAGTTTATAACAAAACCATAACACTATTTAAAAACAAATTAGAATAAAAAGTGCTAAGTCCCAATGTATACTCCTGCAAACTGAGAATGAGTCGGTCTATTCTTGCGCCATCATTGCATTGTTTTGATTCTACAAGGTACATAAATAACTCGAATCATAGAGAGAAGTAACCAGAAGTCAACGGCTTGTTCAGGAGGGCAATTCCCCTTAGCTAAGCAACGTGATGTTCTAACCTCTCTGCTTTCATTTGAACTGCCTGGGTTCCCCTCCAAGAAGGGCCCTGACATTTTAATAGTATTGTTACACAGCAAGCTTCCTGCCATTCCACTGAACTTCCCTTTGACTTGCAGCTTTTCTGACACTACCACATTCCCTGTCAGGAAAAGTCCTTCGGTCAAATTGCTTCCTTGACTTCTTTAGCATCTTAATTTAAAGACACAATATGGTTCTAATTCTCTTTTGGGTCCTTGTTCTCAAGTCAAGCATTTTTCCCTAGTTGTATTACTAATGCTTCATTTATGTCCTCAAAATTCCTGCCATGGCTTTGCTGTAGGACAATACATCTATTAACAAAGAGGATGAGGTCAATGACACTTGCTTGGAAGACATTTTATGAATAGAGGTGAACATAACATGGGGAGTCAGATGGCAGTGTGGCAGGAACGCGATGTTCTGCAAGGAACATGGGAAGGTTCTGGGTTCATATCTGGAGACCTCCCTGACCATATTGGACATGTGCATGGCCATGATACAAGGCTGACTGTGAAAGGTTTTTACCGGAGTGTTACGGAAACGGCGACCCCAATCAACCACAAAAGTCGGTTCTTGATGTAAAATACAAGAGGCTTTATTGCTAGCGCGCTGGGACTCCACTCCCAGTCATACAAGACATGGCTAAGAGTGAAGCCCCGAACATAGGAGTATTCAGGTTATATAGACATGTGTCCGTGGGATGAGGGGAGGAAGCAAGATAAGGGGTTACAAGGTAATCTTATGATGACCATTTGGTCAGGCTTGCAGGAGCATTTGATCTGGGTTTCCGGGGCTAGCAGAAGGGAGGGATTTTACACTACAAAGGTCTGGGCTAGCTTGCCAGACTAGTTTGCAAATGGCTCTGGGCTCCCTGCAAGGTGTTAACAAATTACCCCAGGTTTCCACAACTTCAGCAGCATCTGCTTTAGTACAGAAACAAAAGAGGCAAAGGTTAGACTTTACCTTTGTAAGACAGGCTAATCTAATTTTATTCTTACAACTGAACTTGGGGTTGGATTGTGCCATGAGGACCCTGAAGGTACTCTATATCTGTGTCTCTTACTTGTGAAAGAAATAGATCAGTATACTTATTTTTTTGAGAGATTATTGCTATAGGGTGTGTCCACTCACTGGAGAGACAGAAAACAAGAAATCACCCCCCCCCCCAGGGGGGATGACCCCACCACAGTCCCTTCTCCTTCCCCCTCCTCTCAGGATCTTGGCCACAAATGCACATGCACCTGGCGTGAGTTTCAAGTCACCGGGTCCAGGTCTGGGACTGCAGTCAACTACAGGTGAGTCCAGTGATGTAACCATTACGCCATCTGCTGGTCCCATCAATACACGTAAAAAATTAAATATAACATGAAGTAGAGGAGAAATAAAGTCAGGAAGTTTGGTACCAAAAAAAGTCACTAAATATGCTCTAAAATACTGTCACTACTTGTATGATGATGGATGTATCTAGGAGTCTTGGGGTCAAAGACAGGAAAGCAAGAGCCAGTTTAAGAGGAAGGAAGGAATTTAAGAAGAAAGACCAAAGATCTGCCTCTCGGTAGGCCAGTGCGTAGGAAAGCCTGGGGGGAAGGCAGGCAGCCTCCCAGGGCTCTTTCAGTACCAGCCTCTCACCCTGCTGTGCTGTCCTTGTCGGAGGAAGCAGGGAACTGTTAGGCTTCTGGTCCCCTACCCCAAGGTTCCCTATGGGACACAAGATCACTGCACAGGCCTAGGACAATTCCGGATACACTTACGGACCCAGAGCTCTTGCCCTTAAAATGTAGCATCGCCTCTCCCTACTGAGGCCTTAAACTTTTTTAAGGAGAGAAAAAGACCTTTCATTCTAATTAGTGACAGGCGGCTTAAAATACCACGGTTCATAATGAAAGGCAATAGACTGGTCGGGTAGCACTTTCTGCCAATCCATGGGGTACCTTGTCTTTCTCAACAGCCAAAGGCAACCTGACTGCAGGTGACTGACGGCTTCTCTGGGGTGGGCCTTGAGGGGGGCCGGGGGGCCTGGAGAGTGGCCAGTAGGCACAGTGGAGGGAGGTGGAAGGCATTCCTACTTTGGGGAGTCTGTTCCCCTCCAGTGGACCCAAGACAGAACAAGCTATATCCTGGGGAATTTTGGCCCAAGGAAGGCAGTGTTGGGTTACATGACTCCCTTCCCTGTTTTTTTTTTTTTTTTTTTTTTTTTTTTCA
>NW_006160040.1:4296824-4301876 GCF_000334495.1 Tupaia belangeri chinensis | reverse complement strand
TTCCTTTTTTTTTTTTTTTTTTTTTTTTTTTTTTTGTCACATAATTTAACCCATTTATTATAGGTCAGCACTGTTTCACATGGTCTTTCAATTCCGTCAGGTCAGATGACAGGCTTCACTCTGCTGTGAAAGGCCCAGCAGCAGTGGCCACCATAGCTGGAGCCACAGGGCCAGAGGCCTACAGCTCGTCTCTTCATGTTGGTGTTGCCACAAAAAGGACAAACACATCTGGCTGCTGGGCGCTTCTAATTTTTTAAAATATTTTCCTGAGGTACCATAAAAAATGCACTCACCAATGATCCCAACCTTCCTGGTGCACCTAGTCATACACCACAAACTACGTGGAGTGCAGAGAGGTGGCTCCCCCTTCATTTTTTATTTTATTTTTAAAATTTTTGCTATAGAGTGCATGTACCAAAGAGATACAGAGTGAGACAGAAAATGAGAAATCACCCCAGAGGAGATGGCCAGGCCACAATCTCTTCTCCTCCGTTCCCCGTTCAGGATTTTGGGTACACATGTACATGCACCAGCATGTTTTTCAAACCACTGGGTTCAGGACTCAACCAGTCAGTCAGCTATATGGGATCCAGCTTCCTTTACCACCACACCACTGGCTGGGCTGCCACCCCTCCTATTTTAATGTTGAATAATTGCTGCACGAATTGACTTCAGTTCCCAAGAAATTTATTAAATGAAGTACTTTAAACTTTGCTATATTTAAAATGACTTTTTGACCAAATTGGAAATTTTTCAACCACTGAAACATTAATAGACAGAGAAAAAGCAAAACTGGGCACACCCCAGTGGGGGATACTGCATAGAGGGAAGCAAGGCCAAGGACAAGGTGAGGATTCTCAGGGAACAAGCCCATCCCACCCTGTTTGCTGGCCCAGCGTACTGTTTTCCTTTATACACCAGCTTTCCTGCCTCAAGACAGGAGCTACGTGCTCTCCGGAAGATGCCTCGTTGACTGTGACTGCGCCGTCCCTGCGAGATGTGCATTATTCTCCTCGTTAGGCAGTGGTAAAGGCACCGACTTGGACCAGCACCACTGGTGTGTGCGAAGCTGGGGTTGAAGCCAACCTGCGAGACCCCTGACCACACTGTATGCTTGGGGCCTGAAGCGGTAGCCCTTCCCTGGGGAATCTACACCCTACAGCCCACCAGAAGAGGCGTAGGGCACAGGCAGACATGCTAGACATGGGGTTTTGGCTTACATTTCTGAAAAGGCCGCTGGGCTAATCAGAGATTAATCAGGATGAAGAGGGCTTCCTGCCTTGCCTTCTCATGCCTCCAGAGGTGGCTCCGATTGATAAGGGCTACTGTAAGAAGAAAATCCTCTTGACCTGGAGCTTTACTCAGACACTCTAGCATGATGCTTCCCCCCCCTTTTCTAGAGGCAGGGAAACCACTTCTTAGATTCTGTCTTCTTTTCCTTTCAATATGTGTGATGCAAATGACGACCAGGAACAGTCCAAACAGAGCCACAGCTCTTACAGCGGCCTGCTCACCTTAGAGGTCATTCTTTGCCTCTATCTTCTTTTGGACAGTGCTACTCGAACTGTGCTGTGTGGGCCAGCAGCAACACGTCAGTGGGGTTTGTTCCAGGTGCAGATTCTCAGGTCACACTCCAGACATACCCAGTCAGATACTGGGAGGTCAGGTCTGGGAATCTGTGTTTCAGCAAGTCCTCTGGGTGATTTCCAAGCACTGAAGTTTGAGCAACTTTGCTTCAGGATATTGTAAATGGCAAATTAACCAGTGTTCTTTTTATTTATCCACTTTACAAAGTTTCTTTATTTTAGCTCTCCAAGAGAGAAAGAAACACTCCCAACAGGATCCTCGTGCTGTGATCCACCCCAGCCGGCTGGGGTGTAGGCACGCAGGCACCTTGCACACATAGGGAAGTCTTGGGACGCAAACCCAGAACCAGGACCATACGGCTCAGTCTCACGGAGTGTGCCTTCCTGCTGCACCCTGACCTGTCCCTGCAGCTCTACGTACCCCCTCACGCTGCACAGAGGTCAGCCCTTTGCTGAGGTCCACATGAATTCTGGACACCTTTATGGATAAGTCAGAGTCTTGTCAGCTACTATGTCTGCATCCTCTCCCAATGACTTCATAACCTGAAACTTGCCCTTGTCAACTATTACCTGACCTACAGTCCTTAGGATCAATTTCTGAGACCAACATATTAAAGTTGTGTCCTTGCAGCCTCACCTCAGGTAAGATGCCTTTAAGCAGGGGACATGTCGGTTGAATAAACACACAAAAATTTGATGCATAATGTTTGTTTATTTATTTATTTATTTGGAGAGGTTTTTGCTATAGGGTGCATATGCTCACCAGACAGACAGAGAGAGACAGAGAGACAGAAAGCGAGAAATCACCCCCCAGGGGGGATGGTCACGCCGCAATCCCTTCTCCTCCATTCTCCTCTCAGGATCTTGGGCACGCACGCACACGCGCCCGGCATGAGTTTTAAGCCACTGGGTCCGGGACGCGAACCGCAGTTGACTACGTGGGAGTCCAGCGACATAGCCATTATGCTAACTGCTGGTTCCCTGATGCATAATGTTTTGAAAATTATTAATGTACTTCACTTATTTTTTATGAGCTCAAGATCTTCTCCCTAGTCTGACTGGAGCAAGAGTTATTTCAGAAAGAATTCAAACGGGAAAAAAAATGCTAATATTCAGCTTCTACTATGCAAAAATATGGTCTGAAGTAAAACAGGAGGCTTAAAAGTCAGACCTTCAAAAATTTTTGTAAAAAGGGAGCTCCTGGTTAACATATTAAGGGTTATGTATTGCGAAGTCTTAGATCAGGAACTCTGACATAATGTAAATTCCACCCCTGTGGCCCTGAGGAATGGTGGGTGAACAGGCTCTGGTCCTCCTCACCATGCTCTGGTCTCAGTGCAGAGGAGGAGCTGTTTAGACCGGGTTGAAGTCAACATTTAGCGTGGAGAGCTGTGCCCTGTTCCCCATCTGGGGTAGTAAAAGGAACTGTTGTGAAAATCAAAATATGACAGAAGGGTAGAAAGAGGGTCTACTCTGTCCCCTTGAACATTCTTTTGGTCCCATGAGCCAGGAGATAATGCCATGGCCCTCATGTGGCTGGGAGCCAAGCAACCACGCCACCAAGGCTGAAAGTGGCAGCCTGGGTGAGGCCAGGGGCAGTGTGGCAGGGACTCAGATGTGTCTGTGATGACAGAAAGAGGCCAGACTCACAGAGAGGACCAATGGACCCCCAAATAGTCTGAGGAAGACCATACCAGGAGTACCAGGAGGTCACAGACAGCTGAGGCCAGGAGAATACCAAATTACAATCAAATCCAACTACTGCTTAGGGGTCACCAAGAATGCTCACACACAGACCAGCATGAGGTCAGGGTGCCCTTCTCACCACCCACTGCCATGACATCTGGTAAACTCTTCACCCCTCACCCCTTATTAAACATCTTCTAAGAGAAGAGCAGAGGATGAATCTAGAAGATTAAGTGACACAACCATGGCACTCCAAGTAAGCTTAAGACACAGTATTTATTATTTATTTATTTTAATTATTTTATTTATTCATCATTTATTTTCATTTGACCAGAGGGAGACAGAGAGAGAGAGAGGGAGAAAGCAAGCCACCAGGTCCAGGACTTGAACCGTGGTTGACCACATGGGAGTGTCCAGTGCCTTAACCACCACACCACCTGCTGGTCACCCAAAACACAGTATTTAAATCTTGGCATCTAAATCTAATTCCATTTCTCTTTACTACTACCCAATGTAGTGACGGCAGGTGGTGGCAGGTGGGGGGCGATGCTGCTCTTGAGGACCATGATAGACATTTTCTTTGCACGTGTGAGTGTAGTAAATCAGAAATCCTGCTACTCCCCGTGGACCACTTGGGCTAAACTTGGCATCCTCCTATTTTCCACAAACTACATGCCATCCCTCTCCTAGAGGAGTCCAGCTGACACCCATGATACTATTTGGCCTCCCTTCGTGCTCTCTTCAGGATCAGGTTCCTCATGCTCCTTCTTTTTTTTTTTTTTTTTTTTTTTTTTTTTTGCTAATTGACTCCCACCCACCACAGGCACATGCGCTCACCAGAGAGAAAGACAGACAGACAGTAAGAGGGAAAGTGAGCGATCACCTCCCAGGGGTGATGGCCATGCCACAATTCCTTCTCCTCCATACTCTTCCTAGGATTTTGGGCAGGTATTCACACTTGCCCAGCATGATTTTCAAGCCACCAGATCTAGGACTTGAACTGTGGTCGGCCATGTGAAAGTCCAGCCACCTTAAGCACTATGCCACCAGCTGGACCTGCTTTTTCCTGGTCTCTTAAGGATATCACGAGTGTTTGGAAAGGGCTTGGGGGTAGGAGGTGGATGCAGAAGAGCAACTCCAGACAGTTGCAGGAGGCACAAAATAGCAAGAACTGCAGACGTGGAGGGATGGGGACTCAGGCTACATCCAATCTCACAGCCTCTCTTGAACAAATGGGGAAACCAACACTAACCAGTCAAAAATTCAAGACTGAAGCCCATTTTGGAGACTCTCTGTCCTTTACAAGCCACCCTGGAGGAGGGGTGCACTTGAAGAGTGGGCTCCCATGAAAGCTATGTGTAGAAAACCAGTTCTGCTCACATTTAATTTTTCTTTGGACCAGCCCTAAGAGTGGGACTCCCTTCCAATCCAAGTTTTTTCTATTCTATTTTTTTAAGTCAAAATTAAAAATGAATGCTACAATTTTATTTTATTTTTTATTATTTTTTATATGATCAGTTATTTAATTAGGTTCTTGGCAAAAAAAAATCTTTGTGAGGATAAACTCCATTTGTAAGGGCAAACACAAATCACAGGTAGCTCTGGAGCTGGGGAACAGCTTTGATTTTTGGTAAAACTTGCGAATCCACAGCTTTCTGATCAATCTTGCACTGCTCTGAAATCTTGTATTTCTCCTTCTCTGTGTCGAAGATCTCACCTTCCTGGTGTCTGGGCTTCCGCAGTTTCTTTTTCTTGAAGTAAGCATCGGTAAGGTGCTTTG
>NW_006160040.1:4289117-4296725 GCF_000334495.1 Tupaia belangeri chinensis | reverse complement strand
CAAGTAGCAAGCCACTGCTCAGCTGCTTCAGGAAAACCACTCTCTTGCCTCTGTGGCGTCCAGTGAGGATGATCAGAATGGTCCCAGGAGTGACGCTAGCTTGCAGCTTTCTCACATGCTGACTGAAGGGTTTTTTGCCGTGGCTCAGCAGCTTTTGAGGCACATCTTCAGCAGGATAATAACTAGGCATTTTGCGCAGTTTAACCACCCGGGTACCTCCATTCTTGTCTCCACCAACCGGTTTTGTGACAGTCGCAAGAACCTTCTCCTTTTTCTTTTCGATCCTGGATTAGTGGCCGAGTATTTCTTCTTGTCCATGGCCTTCCTGGAATGCATGGCAGACCAGGAGTATCTGCCCATGCCCTGGACTAGGACGGGGTTTCGGCTGCAATGGGGCTTCCCCTTCTTGGGCTTTTTAGCCTTGGGGTCACCCTTTTTAACCTTTCCACTGGCATCAGCCTTCTTGGCTTCAGGTTTCTTCTCTCCTTAGTACCCTGCTTTGCAGCTTTATCGCCCGCCATCGTGTATAGTGGGAAAGAGAACTCGAATGCTACAATTTTAACTAACCTTTTCTACTGTCTGGCATCATTCTAGCCCCTGTGCTCCATACTCCCTTAACAACAAAGTGTGCTGTTTGCCCATTGATCAGCTGTAAATCAAACCTTTTACAGCCTATTAAATCACACCAAACTGACTAGGTGGGTCTCGCGAAGTCAGCATTTTAGGCAAACGTTGTTCCTTCTTACCCTCCAACTTCGGAGACCAGGCAGAGTTCTCCATGTGGGGGTTGTGGACACTAGAGCTGACCATATTTAAGGCTCTAAGCTAAATTTAGCTGTCCCAGCTGGTTGTTATCTCAGCAACTAAGTGTGGGTTTGCCCAGCTGTATGTTAAGCTGAGCCCCAAATTTCCCTCTGTTTGGTTTTGTTGTGTTCTGCAAGATTTTGCTTTCGCTACCAAAAATATAAGGGTTTTCTTGTAGATTTTTAAATAAGTTCAACCACAGAGAGCAAGTATAAACCATCTAGCCCTGACATGGGGATTTGTCATGTGAAGGGACTTGTCCAGCTCATGGAGGATGTTCTCCATCGCTGTGTTAATCGTCTGAGACCAAGGAATAAACGGAAGGCCCTGATAGTTTATTTGCATTTCAGAACGCTTACTGTTAAGACGTACTTTCAAAATTTTCAAAACCCGAGGCTTAAGTACAAACCAGTATACATAGTAAGCTGCCATCTGTGTGGGAAAATAGAAAATACATGTTTGCATATGCAAATAATATTTCTGGAAACAGTCACAAGGAGCCAGCAATGCTGTTTGCCTCTGGAGAGAAAAGCTGAAAGACTGAAGGCCAGGTCATGTTAGAGTTGTGTACCATATGCATGCATTTCTGAAGGTCTGTGTGCTTTAAACATTGTTATTTGGGTAGTGTATCTGCATACCGACATGTAAAGTCGTGGTTTCCTTATGCCATGGTGGTGTGTAATGTCTCACATTCCAACTCAGAAACTCTGGGCACGTACAAAGGGACTTCAAAAAAATCGTGAGAATGGAACTGGGGTTAGCCAGTTCCCTTTCAGTGGTTAAGGCATTGTATTCCACATGGCTGACTGCACAGTTGAGGCAGCTTGAAAAACACTCCAGGCACATGTGCATATGTGCCCAAAATCCCAAAAAGAGGGCAAAATAGAGAAGGGATTGAGAGTGACCATGCCCTGGGAGGGGGGTCCTTTCTCTATTTCTCTCTCTCCGATAAGTGTCCACGCCCTCTAGCAATCTTTTTTTAAAATAGAATTAAAGTAGGAGTTTGTTTTGGTGCAAAACACTTTGGAAAGCCATGCATAATTTTTTTCATATGGATTTTCCCTGAACATTCTGAAGACCCTTTATGAGCTCACAGTTTACACACATATATGCACACACTGACACATTCCATCTTTTTCAGCCTATGGTTGGTTACATGAGTGTGGGTTTTAAAAATAGAATAGTGAATAAAAAAGGCTGGAAGCAGATATGCCAAAATGTTAATAGTACTTAATTCTGCATGGCAGGAATATGGATAATTGCTATTTTCTTTCTATGTTTTTGTGCATTAAAATTTCAACCTGAAGTTTTCTCCTAAAAATAGCTCCTGACCCTGAGTTTTTAAAAACCAACATGTTATGTATGAATACTATAATGAACCCATGTGGGAGGGAGTCTCCAAGTGTAAATATTCAGGATCTTACTGGAAACACCTGGATTTCTTCTAATTTGCTCTTATTTGACTTCATTCAGGGATGAGGATGACTCACATTTGTGAATGTTTCGCCCTTAAATCAGTTCATTTCAGTTCAACGAATGTTTATTGTAGAAGTATTATGGGCTCCCAGTTGACTGGATACTAGGGGTACCAAGATAAATGACACATGCGGTAGCTCTATTCATGTAGGACAAAATTATCCTTTTAGAATTTCTGAAGCAGGAAAACATTTACATTGACTCTGAGCTTTAAATAAAAGACTTTTCAATCACCAGAGCCTCGTGCAGTCAAGGGTTTCTGCCTCCTTCTGAAATCTTCCCACACAGGATTATTTCAGGTACCATCCTCACTCAAGGGAAGGAGGCTAGACAGGATGACCTTCAGAGGCCACTGGATCACCCTCTTTTGTTGATCTAGGCCTATTCAACAGTGCGAAACAAGACCAAAGTAGTGATACATTAAAAAAAAAAAAAAAGTAAATAAAAGGAAACCATCTTGGAAACTGAGCATCAAATTTCCAACAATTTAATCACAGTATCTTCTCCTTTAGCATTTTAACCTCCAGGACCAGTTGTGAACTCAAGGTCAGTGCAGTGACTGTGTCAACAACTTGCTCTCAGTTGAACTGGAAAGAGCCAAGCACCAAGAGGAGGTGGAAGAACGTTCCGGCTGAGGCAGAGGATGAGGGTGAGAAAGCCTCAGTAGTAGGGAGGGGACTGATGAGAGCCACTGTAAGCACCAGGAAGTGCTTAGAGGGAAGGAGAGACCTTGAGGACTCCAAGGGGGTTCCTGGCTCCATAGAAAGAGCTTCTGTTTGGCAAGAGCCTGGCCAACTCAGAACACTATGGCTTCCCTTGGAATGGTTGGTGGAATAGGAATAGGAAAGGAGGAAATTAAAAAATGGCTGAGTCGTTTGGGATTTTTGTTTGTTTTTACTAGCACCATATAGACCCTTGACCCTAACCTTCTAATACATCCCTTACTATGTTATTGACCTTAACTTCTTACTACACACGACCCTGGCCAATCCCTTCATCCATTTGTTCTCTGACTAAGAACAGGACACCTTCCTGTTGCAGGAGCACATCACTTAACTGCCACTTAGTGTTGCTGCAAATGCATGCTTACAAATCTGCCTGGACCCCGTGCTGTTCTGAACCTCATATTTAACCTATGGACTCCCCTTCCTTGTCACATTTTTTCATACACCTTCCATTGAGGCCCTTCTTTCTTTCCTCCTTTCTTTCTTTCTTTTTTTAAATTAAAGACATTTTTGCTATAGGGTGTGTGGGCTCTCTGGAGAGAAAGAGAGAGACAGAGAAAGTAAGTGAAAAATCACTTCCCAGGGAGATGACCATGCCGCAATCCCTTCTCTTCCATTCTCTCAGGATTTTGGACACTCATGCGCACATGCCCGATGTGAGTTTTAAGCTGCTGGGTCCAAGACTTGAAGTGTGGTCGACTACATGGGAGTCCAACGACATAACCACTAGACCATCTACTGGGCCCAAGGCCCTTCCTCTTTCAAGGGGTGATTCCATCTTCTTTCTCATTAGAAGATGGGTTATCTGTTGTGTTTCAAATCCTTCAGTTTCCCTTCTTTCTATTCAAAATCTGTCATTTCATCCATTATTTTCCTTGTGACAAACAGATTCTGAAATAGCTCCCAAATATCCCTGTCTCCTGGTGATCACGCCCTTGTAGAATGTCCTCCCCTTTGAGTGTGGGTGGATCCTTTGTCTTCTAGCCAACACAACTGGACAAAGATGATGGATGCCACTTCCATGACCATGCTATATCTAAGACTGTAACTTCTACCTTGAATAGCAGACTGTTGCTATTGAGCCTCTCTTGCTGGCATTGATGAAACAAGCCACCATATGGAGAGGTCCACATGGCAAGGACCTGAAAGCAGTCTCCAGCTGACAGCAATAGGAAGTAAGGCTCTTAGTCCAACAGCCCATAAGGAAATGAATCCTGCCAACAACCATGCAAGCTTAGAAGTAAATCCTTCCCCGGTTGAGCCTCGGATGAGACCCAGTCCTGGCTGATACCTTGATTACAGTCTCATGAGAGACCCTGAAGAAGGGAACCCACTGAGCATTCTTCTTTCTCCATTTCTCAAAATAATTCATGCTTTCCCAAGTTCTTTCCAACACCCTAGCCCATCCCAATCTCCTCTTATCCCATTCCTTTCTCTTTCTCTCTCTCTCAGGTTATTTCTTCAACTTCTGAGTTATTTAAGTCTGCTTCTCCATAATGCTGTTAATGCATATCCACAGTGGAGACTACTGCAAGACCCTTCTGACCACTTCACGTGAATCTGTGGTCATTGAATTTGGTAGCCCTCAAGGGCTGGTTGGACACTTTTAGGTCATCTACTCTCTTTATGGCCTGGGACACTAGTTCACACCTTTTCCTTCTTCCTCAAACCCTCAACACCCTTCCTCCAGCTCACCTTTTAGCTTATGACCTTCCTTCCTATTTCCCAGTAGAGAACATGTCATGTACCACCCGCATGCTCCCACCACTGCATCCGCTAGCTCCCTGCACCTGTGTTCTTTCACCCCCTTCTGTTCCTTTGAACTATAATCTGGGACCTTACCTAAGGCCACCTCCTCCGTCTGTACACTACTCCCTACTTCTAGTCACCTACCTAAGTCCATAGCACTAGAACAGCCTCCTCATTTGTTTTCTGTATCAATTTGTACCTCTCTACTCTCTAATGAATTTTTGCACCAGTATACAGACCACTGTGATTTCTCTCACCTTAAATAATAAATAAGAAGGAAGGGAAGACTTTCTTGGATCATTCTTTCTCTCTACCTACCACTCTGTTTTCCTACTCTTCTTTGCATCAAATTCCCAAAGACTTGTTTAGCCTCACTGTTCCAGATTCCTCTCTTTGAATCCTCTTCAAAACTCCTTCAGTCAGGCTTTCCTACCCACTTCCCACCATGCACTACATTGCTCTTCTCAGGTGACTTCCACCTGCCTAAATCCAATGGACAATTTTCAGTCTCCATCTCACAGGACCCTGCAGTGACATGTCCTCCTTCTTGAAACACTTTCTCCTCTTATCTAAGGGGCACTGTTCACCTCTAGTTCTCCCTCACTCTCTCTGCCCTTGCTCCCTTGGCGATTTTATTTCCCCAACTTAAATATTTCCTCTGGGTTGAGAATCTCAAATGTTACGTACTCAGTCTGTTCCAGCCACACTGATGTCCTTGCTATTCCTCTAAACACAAACATGTATCCACCTCAAGACCTCTGCCCTTTCTAGTCTGTCTATCTAGATCATTCTCCCAGTATTCACAAATGTCTTATATCCTTATGGTCAAATGTAACAACCTCAACAGGTTTAACTTGATTTACCCTGTTGACAACTGCAGTACCTCTCCCCCCAAGCATACCTTTTTTGCACTTCTTTGTTTTATCTTTCTTTATGACTATAGTATACACTCAATATCGTACTTACTTAGTTATTGGTTACTGTCTGCCTACCACCACAAAACATAAACTGATGGAAGTGAAATTTGATTTTATAGCTCATTACTATACCATTAGTGCCTTGCACATGTGGGCTATCAATGAAAACTGTCAAATAAATGTGGCTGTTGGAAAATATTGTACTTAGGGGGACCGACAGTAGTGCAGTGGTTATACCTGATGCTCTATGAGGCAATTCTACATGGGATGCAGCCTGGTTCAAGTCCAGAGACCTACTGAATACAACGGGCATGCCTTGCCCACAATCTGGGGCTAGCTGAAGGATGAGAGGCAGATTACCATGCCAGGACCCTGTTGGTCATGTGCTCGCACTTGCGCTCGCTCTCTCTCTCTCTCTATCTCTCTCTCTCATGGAAGAAATAAATACATTTACAAAAAAAATACTTGGACTTGGTCTTGAGGAGATAAATTGGGGTGGTGGGGACTAAAGTAAATCAGAGAGCTTATGTTCACACTTTACACCCATGAATTTGACTGATCACCTCTGCTTAGATGAGCCTTCCATCTGTACTAATTTCCAAATCTATATTTCTTGCTGTCCAATTAATATTATGGGTATGTATATATACCCACATTCTGAGTTTATGATCCACATATCACTCATTTTATATTTCCTTTTTTGTGATTATTTATTTCTTCCATGAGATGAGAGACAGAGAAAGAAAGTGAGAGAGATGGACAGAGAGGCAGTACCCCCAAAACAGCCCTCATGCCATGATCTACCCCCCAGCTCCAGCCACCCTCAGATCATGGGCACACATGTGCTTGGCATACTTAGAGAGGTCTCTGGTTGCAAATCCAGAACCTTCAGGGTCAGCCTCGGAGTGTCACATTTTACCACTGCATCACCATCCAGCCCCTTGTTTCTTAGTTCTCATCTCAAATGTAAATTGCTCATTACCTGTCATTTGCTCAATCATCCAGATGAGAAACTGGCCAATTACTCTGGTGTAAATGGGTATTGAGTACCTATCCTCTGCCACCCTGAAGAACAGACACTAGCAGCATTATGCCATGGGCACTTGTTTCCTTTCCTTTAAGGGGCCAAGTTTTGGGCAACAAGCATTGTGACAGAGGAATGCACAGGGTGCTATTATTCATTTGGCCAAAGTGGAAATGCCTATTTTTAGGATTAAGATAGTACCTGTTCCTCATAAACAATCTTATTCAACAAACAAGTGACACAGGAAGTGAAAGTCACCTGTAATCTCACATCCAAGAGAGAACTGCTGTGAGGAGGTTGGCACGGATTCATCTAGAGATTTTTGCTATGCATACGTAAAGACAGGTAACGCCTATTGAATTCTTAGCACAGACTGCAAATCTATATGCTATGTGCTTCAAAATGAACATTTTTAACATCATGATGATTCTCTGAGGTGGGTACTAGTATTATTCCCATTTTGTAGACAAGGAAACTGAGGTTTAATGAGGTCAAATAAGATCCCACAGGTTGTAAGGTATCTGTCAGTCAACTCAGGCTGAGTTACATAAAATCTCATGGCTGGCGATCATGAAGGCTTATTTCTTGCTTATGCTAATGAACCATGTCAGCCATGAGTCAGCGGGGGCTCTGCTTCACTTGCCTTTGTTTTAGGATCCAGGCTGACGCCGATGCCACCTCCATCCCAGGTTTACCTCGTTATCAAAATACAGGGAAAGGAGAGTGTTGTGGAATCAAATGATGCTCTTCAAGCATCTGCCTGGAAGGGACATATATCACTTCTGCTCCTTTTATTAACCACAGCAAGTTATATGACAGCCCGGTATTAATGGACAGGAAAGAATAACCTTCCCCCAGGGAGGGATAGTAAATATTTTTCAATAACCACACGATCCACTAAAAGTACTGAGCT